>NW_006271971.1:1231300-1425508 GCF_000225605.1 Cordyceps militaris CM01
CGGCGCTCAAGGAGAGCAAGGAACGGCGCACAGCGCGGCGACGGCGCCGGGAGAGCGAGCGGCGCGCGCGCGCGGACCGCCGCGAGGAGCGGGAGCGCGTGCGCAAGGAGCGCATCAAATTTTGGCCCCGGTATTGCTACGCCGTCAAGATCACGCTCGAGGCGATGAGCGCCATGACGCCCATGTCATCGCGCCGGCAGTCCGTCGCCAGCGAGACCGACATTGTCCGGCCCGGCGGCGGCGGCGGCGGCGACGACGCGTTCCCGGATCCGACTGCGTGCAGCCTCTGCGTTTCCTACGTGACGTCAGCCGCGCAGTGGACGCCGAGCTACGACCTGCAGCTCTCGACGACGGGCGCGACCGCCACGCTCTGCTTCGACGCCAAGGTGTCCAACCAGACGTCCGAGACGTGGCGCAACTGCCGCGTCTCGCTGTCCACGTCGGACGCGGCGCTCGCCGGCGCGGATTCGGCGCTGCCGGAGCTGACGCCGTGGCGCATCCGCCTCGCCGGCAAGAGTCATCATCTGGCAAGGGGGGACGAGGACCGCATCACGCGCAGCCGCGTCGAGACGCAAGAGCGTAGGGCGTTTGCGCTGGCGCAGAGAAGGCGCCGCGCGGAGACGAAGCCGCGCGAGGACATGTTTGGCCTCGACACCCCGTATATTGTGCAGGCGGACCTGGAATGCCTTGACATGGACGTGCACTTGGAAGCGGAAGTCGACGTGAACGTGGACGAGGACGATTCCTCCGCGGGGCCGGAGGCAGCGGTGGAGTTTGCGAGGAGGGCATCGCCAAAGGCAAAGAAGAGGCAGCAGTCGGTGCTCGCGCGATCCGCAGCCATGCCCATGGCCGCCTCCGCCCCTCCGCCCGGCGGCGGCCGCGGCGGCGCCTTCGGCAGCGCCAATGCGCCCTACGCCGAGCCCCCCATCATCGACTTTGAAGGCTCCCTCATCGAAGAAGCCGGCATGATGACTAGCTACGACCTCCCCGGCCTCAAAACCCTCGTCCCTAAATCTGCCCCGTCCAAGCAACGCGTCGCGCGCGTCACCTTTTCCCAAGTCACCCTCAGCCACTCCGTCGTCGCCAAGTACCGTCCCGTCGCCTACCTCCAAGCGCGGCTCCCCAACCACAGCAAGCTCACCCTCCTCCCCGGTCCCGCGGGCCTTACCCTCGACGGCAGCTTCCTCGGCCGCACCGCCCTCTCCCGCTGCAGCCCCGGCGACGTCTGCACGCTCAACCTCGGCGTGGACCCTGCCATTAAGATATCCTACGCCAAGCCCGACGTGCGGCGCGCCACAACCGGCCTGTTTAGCAAGGAGAGCAGTGAGGTGTTTGCGAGGGCCGTGGTGCTGCATAACACACGAGCGGCGGTGGCGAGGATGACGGTGCGGGATCAGGTGCCCGTGTCCGAGGACGAGAGTTTGAGAGTGGACGTGGTGACGCCGAGGGGCTTGGTCGTGGACGGGCCGGCTGTGGTGGCGGGGGCGCCGGGCAGGGAGGAAGGCGATCGGGATCGGGATTGGGGCAGGGCGGCGGCGCAGCTGGCCAAGGGCGGCGAGGTGAGCTGGGATGTCAGGTTGAACGCAGGTAAAATGGTCAAGCTGTGGCTCGAGTATGCCGTGTCGGCGCCGAGCGGTGATGTGGCCGTGGAGTGCTGATTGGGGCTTGTTGAGCATGTATCATAAGACTTACTGGAGCATCGTATCTCATAATAAATGGCCGAAAGAAGACTTCTCTTTTCATCCATCTTTTCTATTTTCTAGTACCAACGACCGTCTGCTCCATAGGCTGGCGCCAACACCACGACCGGTTCGTGCTACCATGCAGATGGGGTGGATTACGCAGGCGTGTACGGATAGTTACGCAGCGAATAAATCAGATGTTGCACCAAATAGCTCAACTCATCTTGTTTCTGGTGGCACAGGCGCAAGCTTCGCATACACAAACCAAAATAGGCAGTATCTGCGGAAATCGTGGGCTCCGCAAAGACAACAGCTCGCTCTACATCGAAGTCTGATATTCTGCAAAGAGTCGAGTAATGTGAGTACTTATACAAAGGCGTATGCCGTCATTGCGGGCTACGGATTAGGTACAGCTGTGTAATGACTGCGCAAACGGAGCTGTTGTAAGAGACAGCTTGGCGACGCCGGATCAAGCGGTTCGTTAAAGATGCGCCGGAAGACATGGGACAGACGTCTGCCTGCTATTAGTGGGGGAGAATGCGGTCTCCGCTCTACTGACGAGTTTCTAGCAATTAGGTTCTTTCGGGAAATACTAAGCCCGAGAAATGGGAATGCGGCGAGCGAGGAAAAATAGAGCGGAAGCTCCGGAGGTGCCGGGCTAGCACCGGGTTACAAGTCTGGTGTGTTACAGGTCCGGAGGCGGCGACGGGGTTAAAAGCCCAACTCCCCGCTCCACGTAATCGCTACAAGACATGCGGTTGGAGACGGGATGTAGATCAAGAGGCATCCGGCGCCAAAAAAATTCGAATACGGGCGAGCCGGTTGGTTGTCCCCGGGGTGTTGAAGGGGGGGGTCCGTTCACCCGTGCCGGCGCGTACAGGGGCAGTCGGGTACGATGGTGGCAGCGGCGACGGACTGACGCAAGCCAGTCTTGGCCACAGCAAAAGCAACTACGGGAAATGGCGTAGAGGTGAAATAGGTGAAATAGGTGCCGTGACACGACAAAGCGTGGGCATGGACAGACAGAGTTGGTATGGAAACTTGCAAATCGCGACGCTCCGAAATGAACGGTGCACAAGTCGGCGGGTTCGTGCAGTATTTTGGGCCGGCTAGCAAAAGCGCGGGCGAGAGTTGGACTGCGTGGTCGCTACCTCGCAAGGGCTTTGGGGGGGGGAAGCATTGAGCCGTTGGGACGACCTGAAAGGAGCGGAGCGGGGTGGGTCGAAACCGGGCATCCGTAAGAGTGTGCTGTTTCTGTCGCCGGGCCTGGCAAATTAGGCTTGGAAGTAAAATTAGCCCCTTGTGCAAGGCGAGTCGGCGAGGATCAAGGTGCGAGCGGGGGTTTGATTTGCCGCAGGCGGCACACTGGCGAGAAGGCTGTGTCCGGCCCCACACAAGGAGGTGTGGAAGGGCCCGGCCGCGAAAATGAGGTCGGGTTGTTGTTATTTTTTACGGGTGGGAGACTGAGCACCCGGCTTGTGGTCAGAGCTTGAAGGGGGGCCTTGACTAACATAGGTGGCGCGCCCGTTGGAGGATTGAGTACGCGGCGTCTTGGCGGGTCGCGGCGTCGCAGTGAGACATCTATCTCCGGAAGACGAGACCGCATCAACTATGCAAGGTGTGGCCGGCGCATCATGTCACGGAGCTGGGCTGGACGCACACTTGCCGGCTGACGTAGGAGTGATGCGTCGGTGCCGGGCGCTTCGCGAGAACGGTGCGGTCGAGGCTGGGTTTGAATCGAGTTAGCGCTGTGAGTGAGAGTTTAATTGGAAGAGGAAAACTTTGATGCGACAAGAATGACTAGTTAGCGAGGCAGATTGCTCAGAGCAGCGAGGGCGCTGACAATCGGCCGCCTGGGGAGAGGAGGATATGTGACTAACTATATGCACCAGGGAAAGCAAGGAAGCAGGGTGGTATTCGGTAACCCGTGTTGGCCCAATCGTCCATGCATCAGAGTCAAGCAAGCAAGATGAAAACGGCAAGCTTGTATCGAGGTAGGGGGTGCCCCCAAATTGCAGGCCTGCATTGGGTGTGTAATAGAGCGAGACACTTCCCCCACAATGCGCCAATCAAGGGTCGTTTTGGGCCGGGCTCGAGACTGGGCGCCACCAACAAGAAGTTGTTTGCTTGAGGGATTATCATGCTTGCCGTGACGGCCCAACGCGCAGCGAATGGGAGGTGGCGCTGGACGGCTGGAGCGCAGATCCTCAAACAGCAGCGGGCAGGGACGGCAGGCAGGGCAGCAAGCAGGTCGAGGAGGAGTCACCGAAGAGAATTGATGCGGCGGGCGCAGGGCTGCGAGGTTGACTAGCATCGTGGAGATGACGTGCCTATTGCAGGAACGCGACGAAAAAAGGTTGGACGCTACTGTCTACCTAGTCTTTGACGCGCGGGCGGCCAGCGGGTCGACGCCAGTGTCGTGGTGGGAGGCCGCGTAGAGTCTGCCGTCTGGCGACAAGCGTGGGACCGGGTGGGCGATTCTGCAAGGTAAATGGTAAGCTTGGCGCATCGCGTATCAGACGACAAGGCATCGTAGCACAGGAGAGAAAAGTGTGTACAGTGCACGGAGGAGGTGAATGCAGGACGCAGGGTATGGAACGCGGAAAGGCGTTTGGATGGGGAAAAAAGGTCCACTGGTGAGATCTGTCGGGAATCTGGCCGCAGGGGGGAAAAGCGCTGGGAGAACTGCCTAGGTCGAGGCGAGCCAGGCGAGGGGAGACGCTGGGGATGTTCGGGTGGTCGATGGCCAAGGTGAGGCGAGAAAACAGGCCATTTGGGATGGAGATGCAGCATGTGAGAGGAGTCGGCCTCGGCGGTGTGGTGGTGAGGGTGAGGGTGAGGGTGTGGGCGAAGAAGCACGGGGTACTTACTGGTCGAGGTATGTAGGTAGTTAAATATAGTGAGAAGCAAACGCGCCAGCCAAACCAGATGTAAAAAGAAAAAAAAAAACAAAAAAAAGTACATTCGTTGGAAGCTATTTATCAACTTCCAACAGCCCTTCTTTCGAGTTTCATTTTTATTCAAGGCAGGATTAGAGTACGCCTCGCAGCAACAGATCAAGCACTGTACGTGTACGGGGAACGGAGGAACTGCGCGGGTCGTCGCACCTGGCTACGGGACCAGACGGGCCGGCGCTTGGCAGCGAGCCGGGGGGCTGATGGATGCCCGCAGAGGCCACTAAAAGGCCGCTGTCGCGTTGGTGGCACAGTGTTGGCGCAGGTCCACCTCGCACTCGCACTGGGCGGCGATACGGCAGCACCGAGCGCCGGAGCGGAGCAAACAGACGAGGGCGGGCGGGCATCTTGTGGTGAATGGAGACGGGGGTATATTATTGTTTGTTTTTTTCTTTCTTTTATTTTTCGCCGTTTCATATTGACTGGCAGAAGACGATGCCGTCGAGTTGATGCAAGTCTGCATCTTGCCAGTACCGGTATCCCCCCCTGGTGGAAATCAGTCGGCGTGGGTGCTGTGTCTTGTGTCGGGTTGTGTTGCGTAGGGGTGGGTCTGGCAGGGCCGGCACCACCAACCCGATCCGCCCGTTCTTTGAGTGGTCGGCCCTTGGAGTGAGGTCAGTGGCAGGCCGTGGTTTGGCGCCGTCTGGGACTGCCAGCTGGCAACTAAAGTGCGCCGCCTTGGGTGATTTTTTTTTTTCATCTCGTGCCCTGTAACGCCCTATATTTGTGTTTTTTTTTCTCTCCTCCGTTTTCTGCCCTCCGCCTTTTTCTGCCGTCCTCTGCCCTCAGTGTCCGCCGTCTCGCCCGCCCGCCCGCGCTGCCCGCCGCCTGCCTGTCCTGCACCCCGTCCGCCTCTTTTTCTCCCCTTGCCCCCTTCCTTCTGCCAAACGTGCCAGACTTGCCGATTTTTTCTTTCCTCGTCTCCCCTTGCCACATCGCACGCATCTTGTCCCCCTCGGAGCTTCTCGCTGCCTTGACAGTTGATTCAGAAGAATCGCCGCTCCTCTGCTGATTATTATTTCCTCGTCGCTATCTTTTCCCCCCATCCTCACCGTGCCGTTTTCCCCTGGTGCGCTGCCCTCCGTTGGTTGTGTCTGTTCTGCGCGCGCGCGTGTGTGACGTGTGGTCCCCCCAGCCAGGCTCGCCCCGACTTGTCCGGCCGCGCTGCGTTTGCTCTTTGTCCGGAACTCTTCTCCCTCTTCCATCATCCAACTCTCCCCATCGCAAACCCTCGAATTCGAGTCCAACATCGACCGTCTCGCGCCGGATTCTATTCCCCTTGCTTTTTTTTCTTTTCTGATCCCTCCCCCCAACACGCGACCGTTCGCGCCCACCAGAAATCATGTCCGGCATCATTCGCTCGACCGCCCTCAGAGCCGGCGGAGCCTGTGTTCGCTGTCGCAAAGGCAAGACAAAGTGCGTCTATGATCGCGGTCCTGGCAGCCCGTGCAAAAACTGCTCCAAGGGCATGCACGACTGCTATCTCCCATCCGAGAGCGCTGCCCATCACAACGGCCAGAGTCCTGCTCGCCACGCCAACCCGTCTCGCCCCTCGCGCGACAGTCTCCCGGCCTCCGGGTCCGGGTCCTCTGACACCAGGCAAGCCGTTGTGGGCTCCAGTGGTCCCAGGCATAGCCAGACCAGCTCCGAAAAGTAAGTTGCGCAATTATTTGGATAATGGAAACAAGACGTCTTCCATTTCGTCATTTTTCCATTATTTTTTTTTGGCACGTCTTGTCCTGGACTTTGGCCTCTCCTCCCATCCCATCTCTACCCCCCTTATTCCCGTGCCACCCGTCTCCCATCATCAGGCGCTGTCTCGTTTTTTACCTCCCAACACACACAACGGCTGCCGAACCACGGCCCAGTCAGTTCCCCTTCCCCCTTGCTTGTTCGCGGTTTACTGGTACCAGCACACTCGCTGTTACCCGATGCCGCCTGTGTTTTTTTTTTTTGCTCTTCTTGCTTTTCTTGGCCCTGTCCTCCGTCACATTCACACCCTCATCCCCACAAAAATCATAGGCATTCGGCCTGCGCATGGGCCGAGGTTTTTTCCTCACTGCGCCGCGCCCCGGTTACTTGCCCTGAATTTACTCGTGCTCGCCTCATCCTGCCTCGCTTTGTGGCCCTGTCCGCCGTCTCCCGCCCGCACCCGCACCTCATCATTCCATTATTCGCCCCGACCGGATGTCTGACCGGAATTCGACCACACCTACTAACATACCCTCCCTAGGCTGACCCCCGAGCTCGTTGCCGAGTGCGAGCGCGTCGTCTCCAAGACCTTCCCGGCTTGTGTCGCCTTCCACAAGCCTTCCTTTGTCCAGCAGCTCAAGAATGCCTCGCTCGAGTCGACTCTTGTCTACGGCCTCTTGGCCTGTGCCTCTCGGTAAGTCTCACTCTCGCGCCGCCCTGGCGCACTCCCTGCCCTTCTCGGCTCGACTACGCGTCTTGCTCCGGACCACCGCATTTATTTGCGGGCCGCGACCCAATTTCATCGGTGCCCGGCCCACCCACCGAGCACCGCTTCGTTCCGACGCGCCTTACCCCCCTAGCACTGCCTGCTTTCGCCCGTGTCCGCCTCTGTCTGTCATTCCCCGCTGACCCCCCTTCTCTCTAGGAGCTCCCCAAGCCTCATCCGCCGCTATGGCTCCTCGACCCAGGCCGCTGAGACGTACGCCGCCAAGGCCATGACCCTCATCAACGGCAACCTGGACCATCCCAACCTGGCCGACATACAGGCCCTCTGCCTCGTCATCATCCATGAATGGGGTTCGCGCAATGCTGTCCGTGCCTACACCTATCTCGGCCAGGCCGCCCGCATGCTCCAGATGTATCGCATTCTCAACAGCCACCATGCTGGCGAGAGTGGCGACCAGTGGTTGAGAGATGAGAGCTGCCGCCGAACTCTTTGGCTCATCTACATTCTTGACTGCCTCCTCACAAGCACTCCTGGTCGCTTCCCCGCTTTGACTGCGCAGGATACCGCCACCGCCTCGTTGCCTTGCACGGACATTAACTTTGCCTTTGGCAATGCCGTCTACGTCAAGTCACTGGTTCAGTACCTCAACCGCGACACTACCTCGCCTAGCCATGGACCCACCGCCGAGATTGGCGAATATGGCTATATTGTCATTGCCGCCACTCTTTGGCGTGACGTCGTCGGCATGCTCACCACTAGCCCACTCCATGGCTATGATGAGGAAGACTGCTCCAGTCTTATTGCCAAGATTGAGGACCTTCGCGCCAACTTGCCAATGCAGTACGTCGACAAGCCTGGCCAGATCTCCTTGCATATGACCATGGGTTCCGGCTACACCTTTGCCATGCTACACTGCCTTTTGCACTGCGCCACCATCTTTGTTCACCGACGACGCCTGCTTCAGGACGTCTATGCCCATGGCTTCAATGCCGATACCTACCGCATGAGTGGCCGTGGTCACGACATTGTCGATCGCATCTTTACCTCGTGCCACGCCACTCTTTCGCTGCTCGGTTCTGTTGAGTCGGGTGCTGAGAAGGAGCAGCTACCGTGCTTCCCAATTTTCATGCTCTTTTCTGCCTTTACCGCCAGCGCTACTGTGGCTTATCTCTCTCTCAAGGGCCTCACTCCCAATAATGCTGTTGAGACGGCTGCCCATATTGTTAGAGACGGTCTCCGATTTATGGCCGATGGCACTGACAACTGGCCTCTGATGGCTAGCTGGCTCCGACACCTCACCGTTATGCAGCGTGTTCTCAATAATGACGCCGCCGCCGCTCCGGGCCGTGCCAGCTCCAACGCCATCGGCGGTGTCAAAGACGAGATCTCGTCCAACGCCGACTCGAACCCCGAGGCAATGGACTACGACCAAAGCAATGGTCAGCAGCACGCCACACCCCGCTCCGTTGGCGAACATTCGCGCGAAGATAGCGAGCCTCGCACCGTCACCATTCCCCGTCGACCCGGTGTCACCACTATCAATGGCCACTCGAGTGGCGTGGCTACACCCAACAACTCGACCCCGCCCCCCAACAGCGTACCTCAAGCCACTATGCACGAGGCGAAGCCTCAGAGCCCCGCCAGCTCCAACAGCGGCTCTTCGCAGGGTCAGGAAACGCAGACCACTGCTACCAGTCAGGATATGACGGCACCCGAGTTGTGCGCTGCTTTTGAAAGGCAGCTGCTTGATCTAGATGACCTGGCTGCATTTATGGGTGGCGGTGTCTAGCACGCTGGACACACTTCGCGTATATACTTGATCGTTTATTTTGAGCCGCAAGCATTCAGCTGCCAGATTTGTTCTGCTTATGGGAAATGGCGAAGAAAGCCTGTTACACCCAAAACCATTTTAACAAGCCCCTTGATGGCATCAATGGCGTGAAGGAATGGATGAGGGTATTTATCGGACATGCGGACTTGGGTTTGTAGGATTAGCTTGCTTTCTGGACAGGCGAAATGGGATTGACACCAAATGGATGGAACAAGGAACAAGAACTGACCAAAAAAAAGAGAAAAAAAAGAGTGGCACTTACAAAATACCCCTCCCCTGGTTTGGACGTGGCGTTGGATGGATGGATGGATGTGTGTTATGAAAAATACGGGAATGAGACCAGGGGTTCATGTGTTTGCCCAGGCGGCAGGTATAGCAAAGGAATTCCTTATTTTTTTTACTCTCTTACTTTTTTATTATTGTTGCTGTTAATTACACATTTTATTTACTACACTCATTCATTGTTCACCATTGCCGAGCATTTTCCCGTTGAGGGTAATGGTGATATTGGATGGGATATAGCTAGCAGTACTATATTGTTTCTATACTTGGACTTCGCAGTGAGAACATGCAAATAAATCCAAACCGAAAACAACTCTCACTTTAAATTCCGCTCTCACTCGTCGTGATGCTGCCGGGTGGTTTGTCGAGCCGGTGACATGCCACCCACTCTCATGATTCTGTCTGCCTGTCCCTACCGACTCTTGTCTGGGCAGATCAGACGCGAGCCCGTCACCTTCCTCCACGAATGCACCACATACGACGACTGCTCAAGAATCAGCCCAAGAAATGTCCAAGCGGTATATAGATTCTCGTAGCATCGCCGCTCGTCTCCTTGTCGCACGGGATATTATGACCCGCGCTTCTGTGTCCCCCCGAGCCAGCACCGGCACCACCCCCCTCGCGGAGAGGTCGTGCCACCACGTCCGCATCAGACAGTTGGCCAAGCGGCCAACGCCGGGCTCTTCAAGCCTTCGTTGCCCTGGGCCAGAGAAGAGGCGGGAAGCTGAGCGGAGGGGGCACGCCCTGACGGCGTCGAGGTTGGAGATTGGCGCGGCGGTCCGTCTCTGCAGTGTCGCGACTTTGCCGAGCCTTTAGGGGAGCTCTTGCGTGCCACATGATCAGACAGAATGTGGCGCACGTGTATATGGTGTTTCTGCAGCTAAGTCTCGATGGGACAAGTTGGGTTCTCGGTTGAGGAGGGATTGCTGCTCAGCGACAGGCTTGGAAATTGGGACCAGAGTGTGCCAATAAGTCTTCCTTCCAAACACAAGTTTGAACACCTGTGCTCCTCGGAAAGCTCCGAAGTTTGGTCCCTCGCGCGAAGCGGTGGCCTGAATAAGTCTGGAGGCATATTAGGCAGGAAGAATGCTTTTAACAAGCCTATGCGGTGTCCTTTACAAGGCTGTCAGCGGAGGATGCCCAAGTTCGCCAAGTTTTAGTCCATCATCTGTTTACGGCAGCAAGAATGTTTGTTTTGGGGTCGGAAACATCACTTAAAGACATTGGAGATCGGTCCCTCGCTCCCACAAACGGACTCGTGAGTGAATTGCCGGGGGAAGGTGGGCAAGAGGACTACCCCGCGAGGGCAACTCCAACATTGCTTCGCGCCAATTCGCGCCCCGAGGTCATTAGGAAAAGATGATCCCGCCATCCTTGACAAAACACGTCCCGTCCTTTTTGTCATGTTTGCCGTAATCCAAACAACAAAGCCCGAGTGTTTTTTCCGTGACATGTTTTGCCCTGGCTATGCGCATGCCCGCCTTTGCCAAGCCAAGTACAGAGCCGGGCGTCGAATGTGCCTTCTTTTGCTTCTCCTGTTGTTCTGGCTGTGCTTTCGGTTCTTCGCATGATGTTGTGGAGAGAATTTCAACCCCGAGACATGCAGCGGATTTTATGCACGTGCAGGGGCAACAAACAAAGAAAACATGGGGGGGGGCGGGAAATGATTCCGCGCGCGGCGATGGAAAAGGAAATGATAAAAGCATTTGAGTCTATTTTCTGAGACAGGCAGATAGGTTTTGGTAGAAACGGAAGGGGATAAATATGAGGTGACTTGCTGCACAGCGTTTGTGAGGCACTTCTGACTTGTTGGTGACGAGCCAACATTAGTTCGTTCTTCAACAAGGATTTCTGTTCATACCTTTGTTTTTTTGACCAACTTGGTTTGTGTTTAGCCTCGCTGTTCGCTGTTCCTTTAGACGAATCGCAATGAAATCTTTGTTATTCGCCGCCGCGGCGTTTTGCGCCAGCGTCGCTGCCACGTCCAACACGGCGTTTGCGCTCTCCGCTGCGCCGCCGAGCCACAAGGGCCCGCGCAAGAACCTCGTCACGACCCTCGTCCAGCTCTACCACAAATACAACATTACGCAACCCGAATCGCTCTCCGCCGCCCAGCAACAGGCCCTCACTCGACGCTCCAACGGTGGCGCGGCGACGGCCTGCCCGAGCGCCTTTACCGACAATCAGTACGTCGTCGCCGTCGACATCGGGACGCCGCCGAAGCGCTTCCGGCTGAACATCGACACAGGCTCGAGCGACCTCTGGGTATACGGCAGCTCTATCCCGTCCTCGTTTCTCCTGGGGCAGGCGCAGTACGACCCGGCGCAGAGCAGCACGTCGCGGCTGGTGCCGCTGGTGGTGTGGCTCGCGGGCTACATCAACTTGAGCTTCGTCGGGGGCGTCGTGTACAAGGACACGGTCAAGTTGGTGACGGAGGGCGGGCAGCTGACGGTGGAAGGCCAGGGTGTGCAGGTGGCGGTTCTGGTAGCCAAGAGCATCGTCGAGGACGCGGGCATGGACGGTATCATGGGAATGGGCTTCGACAAGCTGAACTTTGCGTTTCCGACTAAGCAGAAGACGTGGTTCAGCAACATCAAACAACGCCTGAGCGAGCCATTGTTTACCGTTGACTTTCGATACCGAGCAGGTAAGTATACAAAGAAGGTGATGTGGAATGGGGCATGAGCTAATGATGTGTTTGTAGAGGGCACCTACACGTTTGGGTATATTGACAAGGCAGTTGGCCCAGTCACTTACACGCCGGTGGACGCGAGCGCAGGCTACTGGGCGTGGAGCTCGCCAGGGTACGCCGTCGGAAACGGGCCTCTGAAGAAGCGCGCACTCAACGGGACCCTGGATACAGGGACGACGATCATGATCCTGCCCGCCGACGTGGTGGACGACTACTACGCGGGGGTGGCAGGCGCTGCCTACAGCGCCAGCGAGCACGGGTACGTCTTTGACTGCGGCGCGAAACTGCCCGACTTTACGTTTGGCGTCGAGGAGCACGCCACCATCACGGTCCCCGGACGGTACCTCCACGCATCGGCGGCGGACACTGCGCCGGGCAAGTGCGTCGGGGCGCTCCAGAGCGGCGTGGGCGACATGGTGGTGTTTGGGGCGCCGGCGCTGCAGGCCGGCGTGGCCGTGCTGGATGCGGGGAGGCTGCGCATCGGCTGGGCCAACAAGACACTGGTAGGGGTGTAGAGAAACGCGCGCCTTTTTAGGGATCCGGGAGGGCTGGTTTTGGATCAGCTTTGCGGCTCATTTTTGTGAAGCTCCAGGATGCTTGAAATTTGGGGTGTAATAAATGGTAGTTAGGAGGCGACGAGGCGTTTGTGGCTTGATTAGTGCGCTTCCGGGCTTCGTGGGATGGGGTTGTTGGAATTCGCAACGAGGAGAAATTGGGAGTGTCGCAGCTAAATTTATTATTGTCTGTCTTGTCATACCCCAACCTTGGCAAGATTGAGTGTGGCCAACAGCCATCCCAACAGTGTAACGTTAATAGTGACGCAAGGCCAGCCCCTCCGCAAACCGCAGCGGCAATTACCCCGTTTTTGCCCGGCTATTAGATGAACGATGAACCCGTCGATTCCAGTAAAACGAAATATACGGACAATATGGAGAAGACGAGTTTTTGCTTACCAACAAATCACAGGCAGAAATGCGGCAAGCGGCAACCTGGTGGTGGTTAAGCCCCGCATTGACCACTGTCCTCACAGCGGGTTGTTCCCCCAAAAATCCCAGTGTCTCCAGCGCGGCCGTCCCTCCGCAAATGCCCCAATCGGCAGGTAGCGCTTAAACATCGGGCAAGGCAAGCTTACCAGCTGAAAGGCTCGCAAACGGGCCATCGTCATTCACCACAGCTCTGCACCATACCATCACCAAACGGCCAATCCAAGTCTGCTGCCACGACTATCGACGAACTGGACGAGAGGGCATTGAAATCAAAACGCCAACCAAGACACAAAGAGGGAGCCCAACATCGCCACACACAATGCAGTCCGCGTTGGTGCGGGCGTCCCTACGGGGACCCCTTCAGCAGCTTCAGCACTCGAGGCAATTGACGACATCGGCCCGCTGCCTGCTGGCCTCGAACTTTGGCGGCAGCGGCGGTGCTTTTCCCTCGTACTTCCAGAAGCCTCGCCTTCCGGCCAACACGGTGGTGCGCTTCGTGCCGCAACAGACAGCCTGGCTCGTCGAGCGCATGGGCAAGTTCAACCGTATCCTGGACCCGGGCCTGGCCATCCTCGTGCCCTTTATCGACCGCATCGCCTACGTCAAAAGCCTCAAGGAAGTGGCCATCGAAATTCCTAGCCAGAGTGCCATCACGGCCGACAATGTGACGCTCGAATTGGACGGCGTTCTGTTCACCCGCGTCTTTGACGCCTACAAGGCTTGGTAAGCCTCCCAGCGAACAGGCAAGCAATTGACACTAGCTTACCACATTGGTGCATAGTTACGGTGTGGAGGATGCCGAGTACGCCATCTCGCAGCTCGCGCAGACGACGATGCGATCCGAAATCGGCCAGCTCACGCTCGACCACGTGCTCAAAGAGCGCGCCACCCTCAACACCAACATCACGGCCGCCATCAATGACGCCGCCTCGGCCTGGGGCGTCACCTGCCTGCGCTACGAGATTCGCGACATCCACGCGCCCGATGCTGTCGTCGAGGCCATGCATCGCCAGGTCACAGCCGAGCGCTCCAAGCGCGCCGAGATTCTTGACTCCGAGGGCCAGCGCCAGAGCGCCATCAACATTGCAGAGGGCCGCAAGCAGAGCGTCATCCTTGCCTCTGAGGCCCTACGCGCTGAGCGCATCAACACGGCCGACGGTGACGCCGAGGCCATCCTGCTCAAGGCGCGCGCCACGGCCGAGGGCATCGACGCCGTCTCCCGCAGCATCCTGGACGGCGGCGAGGGTGCGCAAGGGGCTATCAGCCTGACGGTTGCCGAAAAGTACGTTGACGCGTTTGCCCAACTGGCCAAGGAGAGCACTGCGGTCGTGGTGCCTGGTAATGTCGGCGATATTTCAGGCATGATTGCCACTGGTCTCAGTGTCTATGGCAAGGTGGGCGAGGCGCAGGCCAGGGCCATGGCCAAGCGGATTGCGCCGCCTGCCGAGTCCAGCGCCTCTGCGGGCAACGAAATTTCCAAGGAGGAGGACGCCAAAGCGCGCAAGGAGGCCATAAAGGAGACGGTTTTGGAGGGATTCAACGAGACGGCCGCTAGGATATGAGCTGCAACTCTTGAGTACTGCAACATCGCTCCCATGGAACCTTTTGTACAGTATTGTGGAACGACAAGACCCCGTCTTCGCTTCCTGCATCTCATATATCCACTAGACACTTGGGCTGGCGGCAAAGGCGTTTGTATTATTTCTGGATTGTCATCATATTTTTGATTGTTTCATTAGCAAAAAGCAGGTCAAGCGTGAGTGTATTGGGTCGGTTTTTCGACATGGATTGGTGAGATGACTGGGGGCCGACAAAGACTGCACATGACGGGGTTTTAAAGCAAATTTTCTCCAATATGACGAAAGCCAAGCTGTTGAGCTTGGTAGCAAAAAAAAAAGAACAAATCTCGCTTTATTATGCTACAACAGATGTGTTCCCTGTTACTTTTGTGACTAAACTATGTGTGTTGTGGGGTATCTTGCTGCTCCCAGGTAACACTTGGGACGCCTTGAATAAAAACACGGCTTCAATTTTGAATAGATGGAATGGTCATGTGCCTAGGCCCTCATGGTGTGTGTTTAGACGGCGTACACTGCTGCGGCAAAGAGTGCTGCGAGAATGACGGGTCCTTTGAGTGCCGCACCGGCACTGCTCTTGTCGGCGATGGGAGTACTACTGCCGGTAATGGTGGCCGATATTGGCTTCTTCGTAGCAGAAGGCGCCGACGAGACGTCCCCCGCAGTCTCCGTCGTCTTCGTCGTCGTCGTGATGACACTGAACTCGCCGCTGACTCCCACGACGACGGACGCCGTGACGGTAGCGCCAATGGTGCTCACCGACTTCGTGGTGAACGTCGACGTCGCCGATCCGGCGCCACCACTACCCGACGCGGACGTGCGGCCCGATGCGGCTGGGCTACTGCTGCTGCCGTCGGCGGGCCCGAGCGCGGTGCGTGGGCGGCCGCACATGCCGGCGACGAGGCAGACGGTGTCGGCGTCGCACGAGGAGCCGTCGCCGAGGAGGCAGCACACACGGTCGCGCGCGATGCACCCGACGTCGCACATCTTGGTCGTGTCGGTGCAGCCCCGGGGCGGGCCGCGGCACGTCTGCCCCTCCCGGCAGCAGCCCTGGTCGTAGCAGCGGTAGCCCTCCTGGCAGGCCTGGCCCTGGCCGACGTGGCAGCACTCAAACGCGGCGTCGATGCACGAGGCGTCGCAGGCGGCCTGACCGACGGGGCAGATGTCGCCGCTTCGTGCGGTGAGGCGGCTGCTGTGGCCGGCGAGGTGGAAAAAGATGCCGGCGGCGGAGGTGGTGGCCCAGGCTGTGGATGTGGCGAGGCTGGCCATGGCCAGTGTTGTGGAACGCATTCTGACCGCACCTGGTATACTTTCTGTCAAGAGCGGAAGATGTAGTTGGTCGGGGCGTTGAGTTTGCGCCGGCAAGGTGATTGGCGCGGCCGCCCAGGTCTGTGGGCTTTATTATATACTGTTGTCGGTTTTTTGATCAGTTGGGTGAAACAAAGATGGCGGGTGAGGGTTGTGAGGATCGGACGGCGCCCGAGTCCAAGATGCAATGGAACGGCGTATTCGTACCGCCAATCATATGCGGGGGTCGCCAATATGGGACGTGAAGAAATCAAGACGACAGGCGAGGGTGAGAAGCAAGAAAACGCTGTACGAGATGTAACCGCCGAGCCCGTTTGTGCAGTGCGTCTGGGGTGGGCGACCAAACGGGGGCCTTTTGTGAAGTGATGGTCAGCGATGTAACCCAAAGAAGGAGGAGAGGCAGAAAGCGATCAGCAATCATGCGCGAACAATTCTCCTCGCTACATAGGCAACATCTAACCCACACACACACACACACACACACATCACCAAGAATGCAACCACGCAGGCAGCTTCCTAATTGCTCGATAGTGGGCTCCCCGTTGTAACCCCAACAGAAATGATGGAGCAAGCAGCATCGGCCGAGAAGGAGAAAAGAGCTAGTATTAACGGGTCTCTATTTTTAGAAGCTCGGAAGCGGGCCAAAAAAGGCTATAACAGTGGCTGGGGAGCAATAAAGCAGGGGGGTCGAAAAAAAAAATCGATATTCAGGAGTAGCACGCTTTCCAAGGACACTCACTATTCGTAGAAACATGGGTGACGATTGCGGCGAACTCGAACCGACCCATACATGACCAGGTAGTTGCGGAACTATTGGCCGAAATCACAGAGCAGAGCTGTCAAACAAAAAATGGCGAGCTGTTACGGATACAGCGTGGAAATAGAGCACCTTTGGCTCGCCAGGTCAAGCCACGATGGAGAACTAGAAAGACAAAAGTTCACAATGCATTCTCCCTGAATTTGATTGGCTAAGGTGGTTTGAAGCTACAAATCACTCTTTCTCTCTTGCCAGACGCTCTGCCCATGAAGCAATCACTTGGGTACTTTGCTGCGACATCTTCCTTGTAGAGAAAACCGTACAGCCCCCGATTCTCATCCTCGATCCCATCAGACATTCTCTATGCCGTCAATTGCACCACAGAAAGCTGAACAAGTACTGCCGTACAATAGTGGTTACCTGTGGTAGGTAATCCTGGCCATCGTAATCCTCCTGTACGCCCCTGAATGGACGAGGACCGCCATCAACTATTGCACGGACCCGGCAAACAGAGAACGGATATTCTTCCTGGGCGAGACCCATCACTGAGTAATGGCGGATCACGGCATGCAGATGTCTGCTGCCGCAGGTGAGGCGCGTGATCCTGCGCATCCTGCGCATCCTGCGCATCCTGCGCATCCTACAGTATGTATTCATCAAAATACACTCTAGTACGGACCCGTGCAGGATTTCAAAAGTTCTCGGAACGGAATTTGAACGCTTCCCGGACGGTGAAAAGAACACAACGGGCATCGTGCATCTTTATCTTCGATCCGCTCCAGTCTCTATTGTGTACTCTCGTTATATCCTTCCCCTGTTGTGGCTAGAAAAAAAAGCATTTCCCGGCCGAGAAGGTGTTGGCGGACGAAGGGAGGTACTATATGGATTTCCACTTGTTGCTTTAGAGCCAAAGTGAAGCCATCACCGTTCCCGTGCAAGTGACCACGAACAGCACCAAACAAAATAAAAAACACTGGGGGAGTACTATTGAAGCAACTATAGTAATCGATACTCTATACATTAGCACACACATTAAAAGCAACAATCTTATAGCTCCAGCTCCTTTTGCACCATGGTACCCACCAACACCTCACACGCCAGCGTCACTCTCACCTTGCAACCTTGATAGCCCACGACGCCGACCACGACCTCTTTCCCAGCGGCACCCACCCCGTCGCCCGGCGGCGCCAGCCTCTTGATGCTGCCCCTCCAGAACCACAGCAGGCGTCCCTTGGCCTCGCCGTCGACGCCCTCCACGACGCACGACACCCACGGCGTGCGACCCTTCCACCTGGGCAGCGCCGCATTCTCAAACCCCATGACCAGCCGCACCATCCGCCGCTTCGCCGCCGCCGCCTCCCCCAAGCTCTCGGCCGCCAGCGTCAGGAGCGGAAACGTCGCCAGCTGCCGCTTCAGCGACTGCCCGTACGGGGGGTTGCGGCTCACGAGGCGCTCGACGTGGTAGCACTCGAGACCGGCGAGTCGGCGCACCGTGCGCACGCCCGCGTCCGCGAGGAGGCGCATCTTTGCGGGCCCGATGCCCGGCACCTGGAGCAGCTCGCCGCCGCCGCCGCTACTTTCCCAGACGCGCGCGTGCAGGCTGCGCAGTACGTCGAGGCCGACCGACAAGCCCCGGCCGTCGCCCCGGTGCCCGAGCACGTCAATGGTGCACCGCACGACGAGGTTGAAGATGGAAAAGACGGGGGCTCGGTCGCCGTGCAGCTCCTTGCGCGCCGACTGCGTCAGCTTGGCCGGCCACGGCTGTCCCGTCAGGTCCGCCTGCACGAGGAGCGACGCCTTGTGCCACGGCGCCGTCACAGGCTCGCGGATCGGGTAGGGGATCGGCGTGTGCTCGTTGACGTGCCGCAGCCAGGCCCGCTCGCCTGGGCGGATGGAGAGCGCCTGCAGCTCGACGGCGGTGCAGGCCGTCTGGAACACGGCGCTTCGATCGGGTTGCGCGGCGATTTTGCAAATGTTGGCAAACGTCTCTGGCGCGAGGGGGTAGCGTTTGCGAATCTCGTCAAGGGCGTCCATCAAGACAAGTCCCAAAGTCTCAAGATACAAGGTACAGAATCCGGCGTGCTCCGATGGAAGATGAAGCGTAACGAAGCCGTCGAGCACGCAAACGTCTTTGACAACTGCGAGCTCCATCTACAAACGCTGCCAGCTGGCACCGACCCGCCTGCACAGAATCACCAATTATGGTTCAAGAACGCAATCTCTTTCAATAAAACGGTAAGTAAGGGTTATTGCCTAGAAGATACTCTAAAGGAATAAAGCAAGCATCATAGGTCCGTCAAAAGAGCTAGTTACAGCCACAATCTCCTTCATCATTTTCACTCTTGCCATCCTTGCCATCGCCCTTCTCATCACATCTACTTCCACCTTTACCATCATTTCCCTTCCCATCTTTGTCTTTGCCATCCTTTCCGTCCTTCCCGTCCTTGCCATCTTTGCCGTCCTTCCCATCCTTTCCATCCTTGCCATCTTTGCCGTCCTTTCCATCCTTTCCACCGTTGCCCTTGCCGTCATCTTTCTTCTTGTCGCCACCACCATCGTCGTTGTCGTCATTATCATCGTCGCCATCACCCTCATCGCCACCGTTGTCATCATCATCGTCGTCACCGCCGTCACCGTCGCCGTCGTCACCGTCGTCACCGTCATCGCCATCGTCGCCATCGTCGCCGCCATCAGGATCTTCCTAGCCTCGGCTAACTCCAACGTCGTCCCATGCCTTTCGGACGACCTTGCCAACCTTGAAATCTTCTTCGGCCACATCAACGGTAACATCCGCAAATTGCAAAAACGTGCATCTAGTTGGAATTCTGCCAGAATTCATGGTTTTCCACCAAATTTGGCCAGCCTTTTCCCATGAGTAGCCACCAAGTGCAACAGCAGCGAGATAAAATGCCTTGTTTGGAATGCCCGAAAAGATGTGGACACCGCCGTTGTCATCGAACATTTGCTCAAAGTCCTTCATATTCGATACCTGAGGATCTTTGCCCTGAAATAACGTGGTTAGCCAAGCATCGGGACAGTAATGGGATGCAACACTTACAAAGCGAGCATCATTATATGCAGTGCCGGGTTCCTTCATGCTGCGGAGGGCCATGCCCTTGACACCAGGAAGGAGGCAATCTTCGCCGATGAGCCAATCAGCGGCATCCGACTTTTCATCTTGAACCATTTGTTTCACCATGATGCCGAATACGTCCGAGATGTGTTCATTGAGGGCACCAGGTTGGCCTTGGTAATCGAGAGGGCTGGTGTGCTCGGTAACAGCATGCGTGAGCTCATGGCCGATGACATCGATCGAAGCCGTAAAGTTGTTAAGAAAATCACCACCATCACCAAAGACCATCTGGCGGACCGTGGGGTCCCAGACTTTGCAGGTCAGCGACTGGACAAGGACATGGAGCAAAGACAGGCAAGGGCGTTCGACTTACATGCGTTCTCATACGCTTCACCAAAGTGAACAGAGCTAATAACGTCGGCGTTGTGGTTATCGATCGAGGTCCACTTGAACTTTTCCTTGTAAAACTTCAAAACCGATCCGACATTGTCAAAGGCTTCATTGACTGCCTTATCCTCGACGGCCTTTTGGCCCTCCTCTCGGACAAGCTTGCCTGGCAGGCTTCTCTCGTTGGTTGTGTTTTCGGCATCATACACAGCACGGTGTGTTGCTTTAGGTGGCTTTGTTTTGGCTTGTGCGCTGAGACTCTGAGCCTCAGATTCGGCGCCTATGAATTGTTGTTAGCAGCTGGGTGGAGAGACGCAGGATGCTAGCGCGTACCTTGAGAGGACTTGTACTGGGCAATGACCCCTTCGACATGCTCCAGATTATCCTTTGCACGTGCACGAGTTTCTTCGTCATTCACTTCGGCGTCCGAAATCTGTCGAAAGACGTGTGGAGGAACAATCTGGTGTCGTTGTTGAGTGGTGTATCCGCGCGGCTGGGCAAGGGTGGCGAAGAGCTCCTTGCGGGCCAGAGAGACCTTTTCGCGGGAAAGAAGGCATGCTTTAGCGGACTCGCGGACCTTTTCAGGATTGCTAGTCGAGTCGGCAATAGCTTGCAGGAGGTGAGGAGGAACGATATAGCAGCGTTGGTCGCACATGGTGAAGCCTACGATGTGGGGGCAGCTGTGTGTCTAGGAAGATGGTAAACAATGGGTAAATGGACGAAAGACTTGTCTGGCGAATTGGAGAGTGATGAAGAGATGAAGAGATGAAGAGATGAGGAGATGAAGAGATGAAGAGGAGTATGAAGGAGGACGAAAAAGGTGACGGCTTTTATGCTTGCGTGGCAGCTGATCGTCACTGCCCAATGACTGGCTGTGAGGCATGTGGTGCAACGGCAAGAACAAGCGTTGGGAGCCTAGATCCATGACGTCCCATGACACAGAGCTCGAGCTGGCAACGAGGGGGAACAGCAGACGATCAAATCTTGGCATCGTTTGCCTACCCAGACTTACGCGAGCTGATCCAATACACGTGGGGTGGCAAATCGAGGCTGTTGCACTTTTGCGGGACACTAAGCTTCATCTTTCCAAGTCACATTTGGCAACGGTGCTTCAACAGGTGAGCGCGCGGTCGACGTTTTTTTTTTTCATCTTTTTTTTTTCATCAGGTCTCTTTTGACATCTTTTCGATCCCGTTTCCCTTATCCTGTTAATCCCGTCAACTTATCAGTAGAGCGGTGCAAGAGCAGATAGTCTGATACAGCCGTCCTTTGCGGCTGGGGCTGAGGCAAACGCCAATCTACAAACAGAGTGCTGGACACATCTTGCTGCCTATTACGGCGAAGCAGCACTTCAGCTTTCAACAGTCGCCATTCAGAGCTGAAGGTAGTGTTGAGACAAAAACGATCGGCGCTTAGCCAGCAAAGTCGGCACTGATAACTTGTCGGTAGCCACAGGGAGGGGAGGCAGGCAAGCAGGCCACCACCAACCATGAGCCAGACACTGATCAGCAGAGGACTGACCGAATCGAACGACTCGCATAAAATCATCTATCACATCCGGCAATCTTTGATTCTCCTTTGTTTAGCAGTGGCTGCTCTAGGAGGGACGGGACGGGCAGTCCGTCAGCAGCCTTGGAGGGGCTTCGCTTGCTAGGTAGCTAGTGTGGCCGGACACCCCGCCAAACCCAAAACCAGGTCACCAGGACAAAAGCGAATCCGACTGGAATAGGAAAATGACAGTTGCAGGTGGCATGAGCTTGATGATGCTATCTTTTGATAGCTTCTAGCCAACGGCAAGTACCGCAACCCTCTACGAATTCTTATTGGAAACAGAGGATTGATCAGATTTAGTCAGTCGAGCTCATCGCTAGTATCAACATTTGCCGTCGTCTCGCAATTATCAACAGAAATAATGCAACTGTCAGCGGGCAGCATATTCCATTCCCTTCTTAGCCACCATCATCGCCCATCCCGGGCGCAATTCAGCAGTCGCAAACATCCATGACCCATCGCCACGACTCAGACGAACAAGCAGCCAAATGCCGCGCTCGCCTCACGGGATTCACAAGGAAATTAAAATTTCAAGCTGAACCCCTCACGGATGACCGCAAATACTGAAACAAAGGCGACGCAACGAATAAACAAATGCCGTCGAGACATTGGGATGCCCACTGCGACGCTATGCCCACTGCGACGCTGACGCGGAAAAGTAGCCCATTTTGGGCACGGGCGAGCTGTTCGGCGGGGGCCAAGGCGTACCGGCGCGGGGTGGCACAGCGGCGTCTCATTCGCTCATTCGCTGTTCGTTCTTTCTCGCTCGGCGTGCGAAATTTCACCACGCTGTTTACAGATACCTGTCCCTGCATATCCCCGGGGTAGGATGTAGATGTATCTCTTGTCGCTTGACGTACGTCTCCATGCGTCGTAGACGTAGAAGCAGCCCTGTCCAAGACCGAAATCCGGTGTCGACTTGCACAGGGCTGCACCGTGGAGAGATATAAAGAGACTGTCTGCTCACTGAAGAGACACGATCTCGTTTTTTCCTCATCTTATACAATTATACAATTATACAACAATACAACTTTGATACTCTTCCGAGACCCAATCCCGGACGCAATAATGGCTATTGATCACATGGTCCTCATGGTCCCTGCCGACAAGTACCAGGAGACGCTCAAGTTCTACACCGAGGTGCTCAAGACGCTCGACTACGAGCTCCGCCACTCGGTCGGCGACGTCGTCGCCGGACTCGGTCTCAAGTCGGGCCCCACCGGCGCCGCCGATCTGTGGCTCGCCGCCAGCGACGCTCCCATTGAGCTGCACGTTGCTTTCCGTGCCGATAGTGGGTTTCTTTTTCTTCTTCTTCTTTTTTCCCCCGCCAAAACGAGTACAAAAAGAATAGATTCCTGCTAACGAGGTACTAGACCGTGGCGTTGTTGACGCCTTCCACGCCGCTGGTCTTGCTGCCGGTGGTTCTGACAATGGTGCCCCGGGCCTCCGTCCCCAGTACCACCCGGACTACTACGCCGCTTACATCACGGACCCGGTCGGCAACAACATTGAGGCCGTCCACCACCACGCTCCTTAGATGGATGTCGGGATATTAGTGTGAGAATTTGTGGCAAAATGAGCGAGAGTAGTATTGAGAAGATTATACCAAATATAATGGAATCAACAGCGTAAAGTGGCTCCCATATAAATCCCTCTGGTCGCTCATTTCCCGCGCCGACCTATACGCCACACTACCGTCGTTGCTATCCGTTTCTATCCAAATATATACAATCCCATCGATTGACATGTGAGCTTAGGCTGCCAGCAGCGAGAATGCCCGACCCATGCCTCGTGTAGTGCGTAGAAAAGCGACGGCGAGAGAGCCGTAGAGAGAACCTCAGGGCTTAGCCAACTCGGGATACTTGGAGTGGCGCGTGCCGGGCTTCCCATGCAGAGCGTTATGACGTTTCAACCCAGTGAACTTGCCATCGGCCGTCATGCCGCCTGGGTTCCCTCCGCACGCACGCGGGTCGGCGTTCGGTTCCATGTCGCAGGGCTTGGCGCGACTCTTGTCTGCCGCACACAACACAGGTTAGTTCACTTGTCAACGTTGGGTGTGTTGTTGGTCGTCGGCAAACCAAAACGGGCCGGGGCCGGGGGCAACTCACCTGCGCCGAGAGCAGCCGCTTTCTTCGCGTTGCGCAACTTGTCCATTGCTTTTAGTGTGGGTAAAGATTTCGTTGAAGTCGAGGTGAAGGTGAATAGTGTGAAGCTGATGAAGGGCATCAGGACTTGGGGCTGCTGGTCGCCTTTTATAGTTCAAACAGTCTTGCTTCTGGTTACTGCGAGGAGGGCACGGCGGCAAAGGAAACGACCGCAATACGTATCAACGCCCTGCTTCATCCTGAAAGTGTCGTCGCGTGCAGCTCTAACGGCGCGCGGGTAAATACACAGCCAATATCGCAGTGCAATAAGTATATTGCGTGTTGGTTCGTTGCCCGAGCCACCGAAGCCCCCAGCGTCTCGCTCCCTGCGGTCGTCCTCTGCCGCCATGTTGCGGCGCGTCTTCCAACAAAGATCCAACGTTGTCTCCGGCCGAGACTCATTTGCGTATTCATTGAGGATAGGGGGGGCGGTGGCATATGAAAAGGTCGTAGAGAGGGCATGCTAGGATTCAGGAGCCGGTGCGAAACCGGCGGCAGTAACGTGTAGCAGACTTGCTGTTTTTTTATTACCAAAGCAAGAAGATACAGCAACACAGCAATAACAAATTATCAATTTGATGATCAACAGCGCTACGCTGAACCAAGTCCGCGCGAAAAAAAGGTCACGAAACAACTGGATGGCTTTGGCATCTCTTTGCATGGCCGCGCCTCGCAGCGAATTAAAAAAACAAAACCAGAAAAAAAGACAAAGATGGAGGGTAGTGAACACTCTATGGCCGGCCCAACTACAAAAGAACACAACAAATACATATTCTCACATGGGTGCAATCGCCCAAAAAAAACGCCACCATCAATGAGTGCCACGATGGTGGCGGCTCCCGTTCTTTAACAGTCCAACGACCACGGGGCTGGCTTGCATCTCCCAACGTTGCCACTTGCGAATCTGCGGGCTCAAGTTACAACCCTGTTGCTTCGACAAAGGCGATTCGCGCGGGGGAGGGGGCAATGCAACATGCGCAGTTCCGAGGAAAAACAAAACGTTTTGACGCGCGCTTTTTTCTTATTGCATATTGCTGCCCCTAGGTTCCAAGTAGAGAGTGCAATCTTTTCGCTGTTTTATTCATCATCCTCTTCTTTTCATCTTGACCGCAATCTCCGTGCAACCAGGACGCCTTCTGGTTTCGCCTTGCACTGTGCGAGAGAAACTTGTGGCCTGTCAGATGTCGAGGATCCCTATCCCCACCGCTGGTTGGCTGGTACCTTGCATGGAGGCGCCCCCCTTTGCGTTTCATGCAGTTGCTCGAAATGCCGGTTGTATTTCTCTCGAACCCATTTACACGCCTTGTCAAGTAAAGATGACGAGAAACATGACTTCACACCCGAATGCTGCAAGCAACATTTGGCAAAACGTTGCTCAACATACAAACGGCAAGACAAACGAACAGAGTGGGACAAATTTTGATCACGCGGTATTTCTGCCTGTGTCCTGTTGCCTTGTTTTTTTTTCTCGTCGATTCATGGGGGTGCAATTTCCACTTTTGGTGGGGGGAGGGTTTTGCCCAATGCCCAGGGGCCTCAAGAGATCACCAGCTGAGGGAAACGCTTGGTTTCTCTCTTTCCGGCTTGGATAAGGCTGCCGCCCAGACGCTAGCAGATCATGCTGGCTTATTCCTTGCAGGCCTAATCCATGTAGACAACTTGGGCCCCTTTCAAATGAAACCGATACTTCAGTCAGCTGGTCATTGGTGACTACAACGGCTCGCATCAGTTCGTACAGTCATGCAAAAAGTCTTCAATATGTCTAGTAATTAGTGTATTGAATAGTTTGCATTTCTATTCTAAAAGAAAAAGAGGTATCCCGTACAACCAGACTCCCAACTCAGAGACCGAACTCTTGTGGGCGACGTGCATACACCGCTATATATTAACAAGATCGGCTCGAATTTGTACACTGTAAATCATGTCCTAGAGGACATCCCGAGCAAGACTGTTGCGTAATCAGGTCATCACAAGTCTCGCGCTTACAGAGCAAGGGCGGCAACGGCAGCCAGGGCAATGGCGCCCAACGTGAGGCCGGCCTTGGGAGCGCCGTTGGGGACAGCGGTGGGGGTGCTGGTCGCGGTGGCGCTGCCGGCGCGGCTGGTGCTCGAGTGGCTGGTAGAGTTGGCAGCCGTGGACGAGGTGGCGCTGGTCAGGGTTGTGGCCGAGGCGGACGATGCGGACGAAGTGGAAGTGGCAGAGCTCGAAGCAGAGCTAGTGGCCGAGCCCGAGGTGCTGCCGCTCTTGGAGGAAGACGACGAGGACGAGCCGGAGCTGCCGTCATCGAGCTTGATCTGGATAGACTTGGCGGAGCCGCTGCGGTCGCCGTAGACATACTCCTTGACCTTCTTGTCGGTAGCCGAGGAACCACCGGCATAGTCGGTGACCTTGACGCTCTGGTACACGGCAACGGCGGGACCGTTGGAGAAGTCTGCAACACCGCCAGCCCACTCAACGGTACCGGGAGAGTTGCCCTCGTAACCAGCAACCCAAGCGCCGACCTTGACCTGCATGGGCGACTGGGGGAACTTGTCGCCGACATCCGAGGCCTTGAGGACGCGGACAGACTGGCCGTTGATGAACCACTCAACCTTTTCGGCGGTCCAGTCGAATGAATAAGTGTGCGACTTGGTCAAGGGGCTGTCAACATCGTGGAAGCCGCCGCGGTTGTAGGTGGAGTCGTCGCCCTTGGAGAAGTAGTTGGACTGGATCTGCTTGTTGTCGGAGCCGACCGTCTCAAAGTCGACCTCGTCGAGGTCGTCGGAGAGGAGGACGAGCGAGGTGACGATGCCCTTGCCCTCGGCGGCCTTGACCGTGACCTCGACATGGCCAAAGAAGATGTAGTTGTCGGAGCGGAGCGTGGGGGAGTCGCCCTTCTTGCTCATGGGGAACGAGGCGCCGTTGCTGTCGTAGGTGATCTTGGTGCCCAGAGACTTGAAGCCGTCGCACTCGCCCTTGGTGAAGTCGCAGCTCATGCCATCCTTGCCAAAAGCAGGGTCAGCAGGGCAGTCTGTGAGCGATTCAAGTTAGCATTGGGAACGTGACAGGCCGGTCGGGCTGTGGCAGCAACGTACCCTTCTTGAGGGGGTTGCACTCGGTCGAGGTCTGAGCAGCAACCATGCTGGCAAGAGCCAGGACGGCGGCGGCGGAAAACTTGGCGAACATGTTGTGTGTTTTGAACAAAGTAATAACGATTGTCGAAGTTGTCGAGAAAAGAAGACGAAAAAGGCAGAGATATTAAGGTTGCAGGTTATCAAAGTGGGTAGGTAGCGAAAGACTAGAATGTGTCAAAATGGAAGAAAACACAACAGGACGGATCCAAGCGAGAGAAGTACCTAGGGATTGAATGAAAGGAGGAGATAGATGGCCAGGAAGGAGCGCGCGATGAGACGGAGTTTTATTATGTGGTGGGCAGCGAGGGAGCGGGTGGCTGTGCCAGGGGGTGGTTGGCTTCGGGGGCTTTTGCTTGGCAGGCTGACCCAAAAGAGCTGCCAAGCAAGCAAGGTCCTTCTCGATCCGTATTGGTGGAAACCCTCGACTAATTCGTAGCCCCAGGGGGGTTGGTGCGGTGCGCCCCCCCTTTTCGGCGGGGGCGACGGACGAGGAGGTACCCGGCGGTGGATTGGCCCAGCTTCCTTGGGACACTGTGAAGGGCTGCATGGTGTGCCAGTCATGGGCTGATGAGTCTTGCCATCTGTAACTAGCCAAACATCAGGCTCCGAGACAGATGTGGCCTGCTGTGAGATGATGTTGCTACTGTTAAACCCGCACTGTGCAACGAGGTTTCCATGTGGCGTACCGCTGGCAAGTGTATTGCCGTTGTGACAGGACCGCCGCTACGAGGTAACGTGCACTTCTGAGCCCTACCTGGTACCTACTAAGGTACCTGTTAGTATTGCTGTCACCTGTGACCGTCACAGGAATGCCCAGCAGTTTTCACCTGTAACATTTTTCTCATCCCCCAAAAAGTGAAAGAAAAAAACAAAAAAAAACACAAATGACCAGATGATAGGCATAAAAGAAAAAATATCCATCATCACGTTAGCTTGTTCCTTTGTTGTATCGTTTCGGGGGGATTCCGCTTCGGCCAAGTCGCATGAACATCCCCGTGACAACGCGCGACCGCCGGTATCACCCTGGTCGAGTATTTTTTCCTTCTCACCTAGGTACCTCGCTAGGTACTAGTAACGTGCCGGTTGGTGCCGTGCGGCCGCCAGCAACGTCAATCTAGTTGGATAGCGCTAACACAAAGAAATAAAAATGGTCGGCCAGCCACAGTGCCACAAGAGCCCAGCCCGCCGTGGCAACAAAATGTCAGCAGATTGTCCTCGCACGACAGGTTTGCCCTTCTACTGCAGGTACTGTCATACAGCGTGAAGCGGTGGGCAGAAAGGCTGTTAAATGGGCATATGAATAAATGATCATCCCCAACGAAACTGTTCAATTACATTGCAAAATGGCGGTTGACGATCCGGCGGCTACCCACATCAGCTGTGCAATCAAAAGAGTATGTACTAGAGACAGCTGACAGCCACAGACACTTGAAACAGTGAGTTACTGAGGGTACAGGACACACTGATTGGGTGGCAAAGACAAGCACACGGCCGAGTCTCACTATCACGTCGTCCACTGTAACAGGCGAGCCTCGAGGCCGTGCTCCCCATCGTCGTGCTAACATCCCAGCCTCGCACCCAGATACCCAGATGTATCATGGTTGCTCGCGTATCGAGCGAGGCTAAAAAAAGACAGTATCCTCCAGGGCGCAGCCAAGACTATTCTGACTAGGATAGAAAACTTGACAGCCTTCTGCGTCATTCTGGTCTACATGTCAGTTCGTATTACCTACGAATTAGGTACGCTATGCTTTTTCCGGTTGCTTTTTTTTTGGGGGGGGGTCAGCGGGTGGGCCTGTGGCTGTGCTCAACACCAACAGACCATTTCTTCCACCAAAACGACGAAAACTAGTTGAAAAATGGAAAAAAGCTGCCAGTCATTCGCAAGCTGACAGCTACCTAGGTAGTTAGGGGACCTCTTTGTCTGGCGCTAGACGTCACTCCCGTCAATCGCGTGTCTATTTTTATCCATCCACCGTCTGAACACTGCCCACGATGACGATGTTGCTGACCTTCTTTATGCCTCTTCAACGATGAGTTGGCTCTGTTAGCCTGCCTGCTATTGAAAAACTATTTTTGGTCTACCCTGCTTTATCTTGTGTCCCTCATTCTTGGCGGCCCGTAGTCTGAGGGAATGTGCGAGAATTCCAGCGCCAATGAGGCGTTTGCTCGACGATAGGCCAAAAGCCGGCCGCCCCGGTTCACCCGGCATTCCGGCATGGCCCCTTGCGCGCCACCACGGCAAGCCCAATGCCGCTCTCGCTCGGCTCTGAGCGCCGCGCTCCAGCATCTGTTAAAATGACGAGCGAGCCGGTTTCCCGCGCCGTTTTCTTCTCTCTCTTTCTTCGTCCACGCCGCCATTCAAGTTTCCAACTCAGCGGTGGCTGATGGGGCTATTACACGGCGCGCCGAAACTCAAATATGACTTGCGCGTCTTTTTCTGAGATGGCGCTGACAGAAGTTCAAGAGTACCGAAAGATTTCCTTTTTATCTTCCTCTGGACAGTCGGGAGTGACCAGCCTCTTCGTCAACAATTCGACATTGACATCCGTACTAACCCACATTCAACTTGCTGAGTCCAACACCAGGGCCAAGACGCCATCTCCAACGACTGTCGTCCTAGTCCCTCGTTCGCATACTGTTTCACTGTGGACAATCCCACGCCGCTGCAATAGTCGTCTCTGAGTATACTTTGAAGGTCTGTCTGGTGACTTTGAAGCTCGAAAATCTTCCAGTTTCCACTCAACCCGTCCTCCGCTTTTTCAGCTGAAAGCCCGAACCTTCATTCCAGTCACGCCACAACGTCGCCTATTGTTCCCAGGCGCGGTGTCTTGTTTGAGGCTAATGTGCCTCCCTAGTGAGACACGATCTCGTTCTGTTTCGCTTCTCGACGCATCAAGTTCGCAGACCCTAGCCACCGTGTGAGCCGTCGTTCGTTAACTACTTGTTAAGCCTTGAGCTTAGTTATAAGGTGCTCTTGGGGACAAATCCTGGGGGTACAATTTCCCCGCATCAACAAAACCAGAAGTATTGATACTAATTGCTTGCTTCTGTAATAAATACCGCCCGATTTTGGTAGTGGGTACTTACCTAGGGAACGAGGAGATGTTTACTGAACTTCCAACGACATTATACTCCGGCATCCGTCGGCTATCATATCATCCCCCATTTTCTAGACAAAAATCGGGATATACATACAAGCAAGGTTCTTGTATCGTCGAGGTGGCATTGCGTACAAATTCCATGAGATCATTGTTTCTGTACGCGCGATGTCTCGTAGAGCCATGCCGTAACTCATCCGACCTGTGTATGCGATTGTCTCCAAGATGCACAACTAGAAATAGTCCTTATTGTACGCTCAACGGAGAGGACTCGACTCGTACGCCTAGTATAAGATATTCCATCCCGGACCCTGACGCCGTATGTACCCTGAAGCTTGTTGCTTGTCCCTGCCCATGCCAAGGTATACATCCTCAGCGGGGACGGTTGGATCTCCAGATGGATTTCCCCCTTGTCGATGGACCTTGGCGCTGGACCGATTATTACTTGTAATATACACGAATGGGTCGCAAACCCCTGTCTTCAAAGGCAACTCAGTCGGCTGTGCTTTCCGTGCTGTTTTTATTTTTTCTTCTCAATTGGTGGCTTGTTCGAAGGTAACTAACTATTGCATATCACGACTTTCGACTTGGGTTTGCAGGTTGCCATTCATGTACTGCCAAGCCACGAATGGGGGCTGGGTGCGAACTCTATAACACCCTCGTCCAGTTAATACTGGTAGGCGGCCAGGTTCGTTTTATCGGCCCTTTATTATTACAACTTCCCGTTGGCCTTGTTGAGTAGCCACGTGGCCTCGTACTCCACGGCTTGCTCCGGGACTGTTACCTCGAAGGCATGGACGCAGCATTACTATCCATCCGTACATGGTGGGATGAGCGTCATGGCGTTGGCCGGGGCGGAAAGCATTGTCTGGGGTTTCGCGCCCCCGCTGTGAGCGAAGCATGCATTATCCGCCATCCAGCTGTATAAATCTGGTATGGCTCTATTGTTAGCACCTTCTCCATACTACATACAAGTAATGATACGAACACTCTAGATGCGGACCTCGGCTGGCGCGGCGCGCCTTAGGGCTCGTCTGATTGGGATCTGGCACCTAACGCTGCCGCGTCCAAGATCGCAATAGGGCTAAACAGACCCGTTTCTCGTATTTGAACCCTTATTAGCGAACCAGAGGGTTAGTTACATATTGCTGGCAACATCAACGCAGCCCACCGACCAAGCCCTAGCGTTAACGTTCGTATCAAAGGGACAAGGGTATCTGGGTCGCTACCAGAGGCCGAATGCCCGTGACCCGATAATAACTTGCAAGTGTATTCCAGGGATAGCTTTTAGCACGAACCGGGGCCGTTTGACGAGGCTGTGTCCAATTGCGGCGTGACTAGAGACACGCCGGGTACCTAGCGAAGTTGAATTATAGCAGTATTCATCCTTGAAACACGACAATTGGGTGTGCAGCACAGTGGCAAATTTACGGCTTGCAAGTAATCGCTCGGCGTGTCAAGTAGGTGTGAGTGCTTGCCGACTTGTTCGGTGACAGTGGCTAGGTTGATTGGACAGATGGCTGGGTGATGTAGATGCAGGCGACTTGCAGCTGAAGGCACGGGTTTATTAGCGAGCGGGCACCTGTTGAAGACTCGGCCACTTGGTGATCGGGGTAGATCATTCCCTGCTGGTTTATTTGATTTTTCCGAAAACACCAGCGGTGGTCTGCATAAAAAGACAAGCACCCCGGTCAGCATGACATGCGGCAGACCCTGGCGTGCATACGGGCAAGTTGCACGCTGGTTCGGCCGCTAACATGACGACGGCAGCATCAACCGCTTTCAGAGGCGGTCCGACGGCACTGGGGACTGGCCGGTGTTGAATCGGACGCGGTTGAGGCTACTGCATTGCGAGCTCGAACGGAGAGGAATTACTGGATGGGTGCGATCAGTGAGATGGCTCGAGAATCGGCGGACGGGAGACTGGGAGGAAGGACTGGGGAAGGGACCGGGGGAGACATGATGGACAGCGGAGGCGATGGGCGATGCTGATGACTGATGACTCTGATGGAGATGCAGAAGGCAAGCTTGCGGGGCTGGCTAAACGTGATGCAATTAGACTTGACTGACCCTTGCCTGCGCGGCAGGGGGGTTTCTAGACAGGTGTCTTTTTGCCCGCTTGATATGTTGTCGACATATTCTTGGCAGATCCTGGATGAGTCCTTGACATGTCAGAAAATCGCAACCTTGTTACTTCTGGTTTGGCTACCAATATATTCGTCTAGAGTGTAAATGACAGCTGACCGTGAAGTTGATTGCCGGTCAGAATCGTCTCCCAAATGCGCGAGCGTTCTCGGGGCAGTTAGCGGCGGCGGGCGCTGCGGCCAGCCGAGGAGGCGCGCTGGTGGCGGAGCCTGTGTCGGACAGCCAGCACCTGTGCAAACTCGGTAAAAAGGATGAAGAATTAGTACCTACCTCCATAGTTAGTAGGTTAAGAAATGAATTAAGAATTTCTCCCCAAGGCTGGCGAAGCGGGGCCGTGGATGGAAGGGCGACAAACCGGACTCTCAAACTCGCAACAGCCAAAACTGTACAATCCCATCCACGTCCGCTTTGGCCGTCAAGTTTATTTTTCATGTAGGTATACACCCTCTTCTTGTTGATTTTAGTCCAACGCCCCTCGATTTGCGTATTTCTTTTTCTGCTCATCTCCTGTGGCTACCTACTGCTACTGTGCTGGTAGTGCCAGCTTTGTGGTGGTGGCACCTCCACCACCACCACCACCACCACCACCAAACTGCGGTCGAGACCCTCCCTGCAAACCGCCCCAAGCGAATGGTTCATCCATCTGGTACCTTGGCTCGCCCATTACCAACTCGTTCTTAGTCTCCGAACTCGTCGAACCATCTCTTCTTTGTTCCGCCCGGCGCTATTCTGCGACGCCCAGTCCGCTCCTATTGACCTTGCTTGGCTTTTGCTTGTGCTGACCTGTCCAATCCGGTAGCTCTGCCTAGGTACCAAGTACTAGGTAGTACTTGGCTGCCTGTAGTCATCCGTTTGCCTCGTCCGCTTTGCTTCCCTCTTCCATCATCACCATCATTGGTGTCTCCCCGATTCCATACTTATTGCTATCTTCCTCTCCCATCAATAAACCGCTCGACAGCCTGCCTCTCCTCGGATCGCTCCCGCGGCTCGCCGACTATATCGTGTCGTCCACTCCTCGTCTCGTCTCGCTAGAGCCAGCCCGCGATTTCTCGTATACGAGCTTTAATTAGCGGTCGCCTGTGCCCGTCTCTTTCCAACGACTGTCATCTGCGTCCTGCTTGCCGTTCAATCACCCCGCGCAAGCAATTGCTGGCACACCGCATCGTATCCTACCGCCACTGCACCACTCCGCTTCAACAGGTCCGATCAGCACAAAATATACCTCTCCTGCATCTCCCTGGACCTCATCAAACTAGGTGGTACTGGTACTGCGTCTCACAGCCTGCCCTGCTACAGACCCATCGACTTGCGCATCTCTCCGACATGCTTAAAGCTCCCGCACGTCCTTGATCCGGAAAACAACACTCCTCCCGTCTCTTATCTGCTCCATCGGCCCATTTGCACGGCTCCCTGTCCCCCTCCACCATCCTTGGCCGTCCGTCGCCTCCTCCACTGACTGGCCTGTTTCTGCTTCTGCATCGCCATGCGGCAAGCCGCCGTCGCCTGCCTATCCCACAATCTTCAAGAGGCTTGTCATAATCGCCCGACAGCGCTGCCCGCCTGAACACCGTCCACCGTCCACCACACACTGCGCCATTGCTGCGCCTTCATCCCACCACCAACCGTTATTTCTGTCACATATAATCAATTCTCCGCGCCCTCTTCTTCTCCCCTGCCGCTCGTCCGCCTCTCCGTCCCTCTTTCATCGCCTTTTCCGCGTCGACGCCGCCGCCTCCTTCGAGCCGCCCCTCGGCCTGCCTACTCCGTCACAAACTCACCTCCCCAAGTGCACTCTAAAAGTCTTGCGTCTTCGGCGCGTTACCATATTTTGTCTTGAAAAAGTGACAGATATCCCCACCATGGCACCCCATAACGATGTCGATGCTTTCCACCGTGTGCTTCTGTCCAGCAGACGCATCCTTATACTCTGCGGAGCCGGTCTGTCAGCTTCATCCGGCCTGCCAACCTTTCGCGGCGCCGGTGGGTACTGGCGCCATCACGATGCGACTCGTCTAGCCACGATGCAGGCGTTCAGAACTGATCCCGGCCTAGTTTGGCTGTTTTACGGGTATCGTCGCCACACGTCGCTCCAAGCTCAGCCAAACGCCGGTCATCGAGCCTTGGCCGCCCTTGCCAAGGCAAACCCAGATGTTCTGTGCCTCAGTCAGAACGTTGATAGTATGTCGATCCCCCCCAAGGGGCTATGTATCATAGTATACAATAAGACTAACCGTTTTAGATCTCTCGCAGCGCGCCGGCTACCCGCTCCACCAACTACACACTCTGCATGGATCTCTCTTCAACATTAAATGCAGCAACGAGACGTGTGACTGGATGCAACTAGGCAACTACGATGACCCCTTCTGCGAAGCGTTGATTGAGGCTTCCAGAGATGCACCACCAGGACAGCCCCTGGCGCTTCTGGACCCATACCATCGCATCAGGCATGTTCCGGAAGAGGAGCTTCCCAAGTGCCCCCAGTGCAATACTGGACTGCAGCGCCCTGGTGTTGTTTGGTTCAACGAACAGCTTGACGAGCCCATGCTGAATAGTATTGACGACTGGCTAAAAGAGGGCAAAGTTGTAAGCTGGCTACTCGAACTCATATTCTCCCATGAAATGACTAACACTGCCTAGGATCTGATGCTGGTCATCGGCACATCGGCCCAGGTATTCCCTGCAGCAGGCTACATCGAGGATGCGCGAGACTGCGGCGCTGTTGTAGCTGTCATTAATCCCGAGGCTGAAAACGAAGAGGAACTTGCAAAGCTAGATCCACAAGACTTTGCCTTTGGACAAGACGCTGCGACGTGTCTTCCGGTGCTCCTTGAACCAATCATCGGCAGAGCACAGGCTGATGGCGAGTTTGTCCGATAGCAGGATTCGGGGGTGGGATCCCTCGATCACGAGTGGCTGGTACTCTCGTTGATGCGTTGCAAGTACGCAGCGCGTCTAATAAAAAGTTGAGCAGTTTAGCAGCCGCTTTAGCAAAGCAGAAACTCGCTCGGAGCGACAGGAATGGCATTTGAAAATTTAGGGCCCGACCACGAGCACATAAGTATACCGGGTATGCAAGACACCACAGTCTCATGGTGTCGAGTGCAGGGACAACAGGGATAGGTATATAGATTGGCGGTGGTGGGTTTGTTTCCGGGCTTTGCAGCTGTACAGTCAAAATCTTGGCTCTCAAATACAAAGACATTTCGGAACTGTATTGTCTGCACCCGCTGTGACTAGCAGCCATGGGCCACCAAAGAATTAGGTACGCAGTCGATTCTTCCACCAAGGGCCCTCTCGGCTGAGCACTACCTAAGCACTCTCGTCTGATCTCAGCGTCGTATCCGCACTATTGCCATGCTAGTGCGTGCCACCCGATCGCGATCTCGGGTCGCTACGGGCTGGCTCTGAAGTAGTAAGGACCAAGTCTTGTACTGTTTCAAAGACGACCCTATTGCCATTTGCCAAAGAGCATCCCCCGCCCCCCAATTTCCTCGGCCTCTACCCCTCACGCAACAGTTCGGCAAGTGCGAGCCCTAATCTTTGAAGCCTGGTTTGCTCCGACCGCATGGTTACATGGTGGCATGCAACCTGATGTATCCCCGCATGATGTCTCTCCGCCCAGGAGTAGTGCTGTCCGCGCCGATCTTCTTGACCGACACGGAAAGTCACTCATGATGGTCTTATTCTTCCTGCTTTCAAGAGAAACTTTCTGGGAGTAACATCGCTTATTGGCTCTTTTCTAGTCTTGTCCTCCTCACCATGCGCTGCTTCCCCCCCTCCTCTCTCTCCTCCTCGTCCTCCTCCCACTGGCCGCGCTGACCAGCCCACCTCACGATCCGCTCGCCCACGTTGACCCCCTGATCGGCTCGCAGGCTGGCGGTAATGTCTTTGCCGGCGCAACGCTGCCCTATGGTCTGGCCAAGGCCGTCGCCGACGTTGACGGCCAAAACACGGGTGGCTTCGGCAGCGATGGCAGCAACGTGACGGGCTTCTCGGCCGCGCACGACAGCGGCACCGGCGGCAACCCGAGCCTCGGCAACTTTCCCCTCTTCCCGCAGCTTTGCCGTGACGACGTCCTCGATGGGTGCCTGTACCGCTTGGACGAGCGCAAGGTGCACTACGTCAACGAGTCGGTCCGGGCGGCGCCGGGGCGCTTTGCTATCGGGCTGGCATCGGGCATCCATGCGGATATGACAGTATCGGAGCACGCGGCACTGTACCGCTTCACGTTTCCGGAAGGCGACGTCCCCGGCGCGCACCCGCACCTTATGCTGGACCTGACGGACTTGTGGAAGAGCCGCCAGAACGCGTCGATTCGCGTTGACGCCGACACGGGACGGATGACGGGCAACGGCACGTTTCTGCCGAGCTTTGGCGCCGGCTCATACGTGATGCACTTTTGCGTCGACTTTTTCGGCGCGCCAGTCCACGACACGGGCGTGTGGGTCAACAGCCGCGCCGGCACCGAGCCCAAGACGCTGTACGTCACGCGCGGTTTCAACCTGTTTTACGTGGAAGCGGGCGGCTGGGTGCGCTTCGCGCCACAAGATGGCGCGAGCCGTACGGTGACGGCGCGCGTGGGCCTCAGCTTCAAGAGCAGCGAGCAGGCCTGTCACAGCGCCGAGACGGAGATTGGGCGGCCGCTGGAAGACTTTGATCGGCTGGTGGGCGAGGCGCAGGACAAGTGGCGGGAGAAGCTGAGCCCGATCCGGATCAAGAGCGGCGGCGCGAGCGAGGACTTGCAGAAGAGCTTTTGGAGCGGAGCGTACCGCAACATGATTGCGCCGCAGAACTACACGGGCGAGAACCCGCACTGGGACACGGGGCGGCCTTACTTTGACTCGTTTTACTGGTGAGAACGCTCTACGATCGGCGGCTCCTGCTGCTGCGCTCAAGAGACGACAGCTAACTGGATGGCAGCATATGGGATGCGTTCCGCGTGCAGCACCCGTTCCTGACGGTGGTGGACCCGGCCGCGCAGGCGCAGATGGTGCAGACGCTGCTCGACATGTACCAGCACGACGGCTGGCTGCCCGACTGCCACATGTCGCTGTGTCGTGGCTGGACGCAGGGCGGCTCCAACGCCGATGTCGTCCTCGCCGACGCCTTCCACAAGAATCTGTCATCGTCGTCGGGCGGCACAATCGACTGGGACCTGGCCCTGCGCGCCGTGCTCGCCGACGCCGAGGACGAGCCGCTCGAGTGGTCGGTCCACGGCCGCGGCGGCCTGCGCAGCTGGAAGGCGCTCGGCTACATCCCATACCTCGACTACGACCCGTACGGCTTCGGCACCAACTCGCGCAGCGTCTCGCGCACGCTCGAGTACGCGTACGACGACTACTGCGTGGCCACGCTGGCGGGCGGCCTCGGCAGGCGTGATCTCGAGGACAAGTACCTGCGGCGCAGCACGAACTGGGTGCGCCTGTGGAAGGCGGACCAGCGGTCGTCGATCAATGGCTCGGACACGGGCTTTGCGGGCTTCTTCCAGCCGAGGTATGCCAACGGCACGTGGGGATATCAGGACCCGATTGCCTGTTCGGCGCTCGCGGGCTTTTGCTCGCTGACGACGAACCCGAGCGAGACGTTTGAGGCCAGCATCTGGCAGTATCTCTTGTACGTGGGCGTTTTGTAATGGCTGCTGGATAGAAGGAATGCTAACAGGAAGAATATCAGTTACGTCCCGCACTCGGCTGCGGCCCTCATTGACCTTGTCGGCGGCGACGACACCTTCATCCATCGCCTCGACTACTTCCACACGGTCGGGCTGGCCGACATTTCCAACGAGCCCGTCTTCCTGACCGTCTTCATGTACCACTACGCCGGACGCCCCGCGCTGTCCGCGCGCCGCCTGCACACCTACATCCCCTCGTCCTTTAACGCCACCCCCGGCGGCCTGCCCGGCAACGACGACTCGGGCGCCATGGGCTCGTTTCTGTTCTTTTCCGTGCTCGGGTTCTTTCCCGTCGCCGGGCAAAACGTGTACCTGATTACGCCGCCGTTTTTCCAAGAGATTAGTATTACGAGCCCGCAGACGGGCAAGACGGCGACGGTGCGCATCCGCAATTTTGATCCAGCGTATACGAACCTGTACGTGCAGCGCGTGACGGTCAATGGGAAGCTGTGGACAAGGTCGTGGATTGGCCATGAGCTCTTTACAGAGGGCTGGACGCTGGAGATGGAGCTGGGTGAGGAGGAGTCGGACTGGGGGTCCAGGATGGAAGACCGCCCGCCGAGCTTTGCATTTCAAATGTAGAGATGTAAGTGGATTATCTAGACTGATTGCTTGTTATTAATGAATGGGTATTGGTGTTTTTCTCGACATGGCTAGTTTTTGGTTCTACCGGCCCGGCGACGCCAAAGCTTGGGAGAGCCACCGGCGGCAGACACACTGACTACGTCGTTTCGCATTGATGCATGGAAGCTGCACTAGCAGGTGGAGCAGATTCATCACTTACTACGTTTAAAGTTTGTTGCTGCCTGGTGTACCTTTTCTATCCGACGTTTCCAATGTCGGCGCGTGCGTTGCCGCTCGTGTACAGGTTGCTGTGTCGCCGAAACGCCAGTGTATCGTTGAGCAGTGTCGGGCGCGTCACTCTGTTTTATTTATTTTTACCCCGGGGAGCTCTCTCACTCAGCGGCACCTTGGGGTAATTCTCTCATAATTCTTCGGGTATTTTCATACCGCCGGTTGTGGTTCTGAGTGAAACACGGGTGGGCGGCTGGCGGGGGATGTGTTGGAACACGTTATTTTTAGGCAACGACGTGATGCGAGATGGAAATACAAAGTCAACGTCCTGTTTTTTTCCTATTTGGGGCTATGGATGCCTAGATGGTTCTTGTGTGCCAGTTCCGTGTAGAAGAGACGTTCAGAAGAGCTTCTATAAGAAGCAAAAGGCCGACGAAGGATGATGAGTGGGCAGATGCTCATGCGATTACGAGCAACACTCTTGCAACCATGACAACGCCAGTCCACGAGTACGATAACATTGATATCGACGACATCCAATTCAGCAGTCGCTCGGGTTCTGATTGCCCATCCATAGATATTAGCGGTGTTATACCAGCCAATTTTGCCGAAGTTCCGTCACCACCGAAGCTGCCCCAGGCCACACCGGATGATGCGCCGCCGGCGCAAGTTGGGAACACGCAGTTGACTACGACTGGATATGACCATGATGGCCAGAAAGCGCAGACTGCGGTGGAAACCGACTATGAGTCTGACCTTGCGTTCCTGCAACCGCTGGTTCAGGCGGTACACGGCTGTACCCAACCAGGACACACTGAACCTGGGCACTACGGTGACGGCCAGCAAGTTCAGTCTGTTGTTCAAACCAATTTTGAGCCCCAGCAAGTGCAGAACGCGGTGGCATACTACAATGCCCATCGGTCGGCGCCGCATGCGACTGGAGCCAACACGCAGCAGTTTGGGGCTGGATATGGCTACATTCAACAAGCGCAACCTGCGCCGGTACACGACCAAGACGGCCAGCAGGTGCAGCCTGCTTCGCGGAAACGAAGACGTGGCTCAAATGACCTGATCCAGCCAGATCCGCCTGCGGATAGTCAGCCCTCCTCCTCGCATGCGCCTAGGTTTATTGGAAGCCTGTCCACGTCTTGGATGAGACGGAGACCAGCTCCGCGCCGGCCTGCCAATTCGCTCAACCCGGTCGAGCCACTCTACCGGAACAACCTGGGCGACCCGGGCCCCTCAACAACCGCGTCGCAGCCCACGCCAGGGGCGGCATATCCAGCAAATCCTCCGTATCCCCCGCTCGGTCCTGATTTCGGCTCGACATCGCTCCCGCCCTGGCACAATGGTTCCCAAGACGCGCAACGCCCCCTCATTCACCAATCTCAGAATGCAGCTCAATATCCACAACCCGCCGGGCTACCCGGGCACGACCCTAGCTTTCCGGATCACTCCGCTGGGTGGCATTTAGAGCGGTCTGCTCTTAGTTCACATTTGCAGAGACAGGTGGATAGAGCCGTTCCGTACGTTCCGCCCCGAATCATTGTCCTAGATCCAGAAAAAGGCAAGAAAAAGTCCGATGAAGGCGATCGTCCCAAGCCCGGTCCGCAGCACGTACCAAAGGGGTTCTGGGGAGACGACCGTGGTCCGCAGCACGTACCAAGGGGGTACTGGGAAACAGGCTTTGAACCGAAATCCCTTCGATATATAGCCAATGGCGCCGTTCTTTGCGCGCGAGACAACCCATCCAACATTTCTGCACTTGCCTCTGCGACGCACTACATTTTAATGTAAGTGTGTTGCTTTTCTGTCTGTGCTTCTTCGTTAAGATAAGGACTGACGCAGCAGACATAGGACTTATCAAAGCGAGCAGAACCGGATTATGAGGCGATTAGGTCTAAAAAATAACCCTAAATTCCCCTTTGACACCTGGGACAATCTCCAGAAGATTGTATCGCAAGTGTTCCTCGGCCATGTACGTGGCTTGTATTACATGGGCGCGTACACGGATCCATACGGCGTGGAGCCGCGCGACTTTGTCATCTTCAAGGACCGCGCAAGGGACTGTCCGGAGCCCCGGGCCATCGAGGTGATTCTGGGCTGGGGGGGCAACGAGGGAACCTCGATCCCGCTTCAGGCGATTTGGCAACCTGCGCGGAAGGACTTTTGCCACGGCGTCAAGGCTTGTAAGTCTATTCATCGGTCTTCGGCTTCATACAGTCTCCGATGGCCCTGATTCTTTCTCTCTCGGTGTCAAAGACAAGTGAAGCTAATCCGACGTTAGTATTGAAAGCTACAGTGATGCCGTGGGAGCTGCAGCTCCAAGTACCGCATGTAGGACCGACAAGAACGGAGAACCCAGCAGGAGAAGAATGTTGGTGGCGTCGGGACCTGCGGGATGGAGAGGGCGGACCTGTGGAGATGTTGGCGACAGATGTGCCCGAATATTCATGGTATTACCGCCGTGTAAGTCATGTCCGTTTTCCAAATTGGTACAGACTCATTCCTTACGTCCGGCCGCTTTCAACTACTGGGTTGCCGGAGGAATACCCGAAAGAAAAACCGCGCAAGGTTGTAAAGAAAGATGACCCGGAAGAACCGAATCAACAAGACAGAGTAAAAAAGCGCAAGGTTGCAAAGAAAGATGAGCCGGAAGAACTAAATCAACAAGACAGAGCAAAAAAGCGCAAGGTTGCAAGGAAAGCTGGTCCAAGTGAACCTGCAAGAAAAAAAAAGCCTACCAGTTAGATAGAAAGAATTACAAGACAGATAGTAAAGCCTCCTCTGAAATGATTTGACTTTGTGTGTTGGTCGTCTATTATAGTTGAAGTCACGTTGCCCCCCACCTTGGCTTGCGAGGACGTCTCAGGAAAACTCTGGCTTCAACAACTCTCTTCTCTCTTTGTTCACTCACCATGACCAACTCGCGCAAAAATCACCCACGATAGCCCGCGACCGCCTACAAAACAGAAACAAACCAGATCGATCCCTCTCACGCTGCCCAAATCCCACCCTCACCATGCAGGGCTTCAACATGGGCCGCTACGTGCCGCCCGAGCACGAGGGCACCAAGACGGGCAACGCGCTGCACAACAAGCACGCGCTCGGCGCGCGCGCCTCCAAGCTGCGCAGCGACGGCGCCCTCGTCGTGCGCTTCGAGATGCCCTACGCCGTGTGGTGCGCGACGTGCCCGCGCCCGACGCTCATCGGGCAGGGCGTGCGCTTCAACGCCGAGAAGCGGCGCGCCGGCCGCTACCACTCCACGCCCGTCTGGAGCTTCCGCATGCGCCACGCCGCGTGCGGCGGCACCCTCGAGATGCGCACCGACCCGCAGAATACCGCCTACGTCGTCGTGTCGGGCGGCACGCGCCGAGACACGGGCGACGCCAACATGGATGAAGAAGACGAAGGCGGCGTCGCCGTGCTGACCGAGGCCCAGCGCCAGGCCCTCCGCAGCAACGCGTTTGCGAGCCTGGAAAAGACCATCAACGACAGGGAGCAGCTGCGCGAGACGGCGCGCCGCATCGACGCCCTCGCCGACGTCGCCGACCGCCAGTGGCACGACCCCTACGCCCGCAACCAGAAGCTGCGGAGCGCCTTTCGCGTCGGCAGGAAGGAGCGCGCTGCCGCCGCCGCCGCCACCGAGGCGCTGCAGGAGAGGATGGGCCTCGGCCTGGATATCCTGCCCGAGACGCGCGAGGACGCGCAGCGCGCGCGGCTGGTCGACTTTGGGCGGGACGAGGAGCACCTGGAGGACGGCGCGCTGGCGCTGGCCAAGCCGCTGTTTGAGACGGTCCCGCCGAAAGAGAGGACAAAGGAGCCGAGACGGACGACGGACGGGAGCAGAGAGTCGCTTGCCACGCAGGTCGCGGGAAACACGAGAGCGGCCAAGGATCCCTTCCTGCTGTCTGGCATGAAACGCGCAGGGCACGGGCAACGTGCTGGGACGGTACTGGGCGCCGTCAAGCGCAAGAGAGACGCGACAACGAGGCAAGAGGTTGCCGACGTGTCAGGACAGAGCAACGCTGGCGCTTCAAAAAGGGCGGCTCTGGTCGAGTACGACTCCGAGTAGCCCCTAATCAATGAGCGAAGGGGATATATTTTACGCATTACACATGGATCGGCGTTTTTTTCTTTTTTCTACATTCACATTTGATACCCCTGTTGCGAAATGCAACGAACCATTTGAACACAGCTCTTATGATACTCTACAATATCACAAAATACAGCGTACCAATGATACTATTCTGATACACAACTCTTATAATACCTCTACCACCTCATCGTCCGCCTCTACAAGTCCTGCAATCTCCAAATGCCACTCACATCCGCATCATACTTCCACCCCCGGCGCTCCATGTCATCCCGCGGCTTGTACGCCTTCTCCGCCAGGTCGAGCACGTCCAAGTCCAGTTCGACCACGCTCATGCCCTCCCTTCCGTGCGCCAGCCTGCCGACCGCGCCGAGCATCGGCATCGCGGCCTGCGAGACGCCCGCGTGCTCCCTGCCCTCCTCGTCATACCCTGGCTGCACCACCACTCCCACCCCGCCGTCCTGCGCCGCCGCTGGCGCGCCGCCGCAATTCACGTAGACGACGGCGCAGCTATTCTCAAACGCGCGCGCCACGCACATGGTGTCGAGGAAGAGCCGCTCCGCCGCGGGGTTGACCGGGTTGACCGCCTCGCCCGCCTCGCGCGCGACCCAGAACGAGGGCACCACGACCAGCCGCGCGCCGTCGGCCGCCAGCGCGCGAAACGCCTCGGGGAAGCTCAGGTCCCAGCAGACGAGCAGGCCTGCGCGGACGCCGAGCGGCGTGTCGAACGCGAGGTGGTGGCGCGGGCCCCCCGCGGCCGGCGCCCGCAGGAGCGGCTTCTCCGGGTGCCACAGGTTGCGCTTGTGGTAGCGGCCGCAGACGCCGCCGTCGGGCCCGAGAAAGTAGGCCACGTTGGCCAGCGACGGCTCGTCGTGCGCGTCCGACGCCTGCGACACGTCCTCGAGGAGCGTCCCCGGCACGAGGCACACCCCCAGCTCCCGCGCGAGCGCCTGGTACCGCCCGAGGAACTCGGCCGCCCGCCGCGCGCACGGCAGCAGCGCCTCCCGCCGCCCGACCCAGCCCTGCAGGTGGTACTCGGGCAGCACGGCAAGCTGCGCGCCCTGTGCCGCCGCCGACCGGACAAAGGCCTCGGCTTTGGCGTAGTTGCCCTCCATGTCGAGGCTCTGCGCGCGACAAATGGCTTGTTAGGAGACGGAATGCAATGGGGGGAAGCAGCGTGGAAGGAGAGAAAAGGCGCATGAAATGGCCACCGGTGGAAATACCTTTGAATAGAGTTGAATCAGCGCAATCTTGAGCTTGGTCATGGTGAAGAGATGATATGGGATGTCGGCTTGTAACGAAGCAACTTCTCATGGTGACAAGCTATTTCTCCACGGTTCGTGGTTGTTGGTGTGTTGTGGGGAGCTGCGATTTGTTAGTAGGCACTATAGCTAGTACATTGCAAATATAACAAAATCGACTGCAAAATGTGAGGCATTTATGTGATTGATGATAATTGTTGCTTGAGAAAGATATATGACACTGTTTAGATATAGGGAATCTGGTATCTACGTAGTTGCCTGGCCTGCTACAAATCATTCACTTTGCGCTCGAGCAAAAATCTCCTACAAGGACGCCAGTGAAAAGAAACTCTCCTAGCCCAACGAACCGAGCCCAACGAAAACTATTATATTGATCGAAATAACTGCAAATCGCCTTTGTCTATAGAGCCACTAGTCATGGATAAAAAGGAACCCAAGCTTGCTCTACTGCGTAATATCCCATTGCAAGCTGAACCAAATCCCAAGGTTGAAAGCAAAATCCCAATGTCGAAAGCATCCTCCCGTGTGTCGTAAAATTGCGTGTCGTAACGTTTCGCCTCTAACCTTCCCATTATGAAAATTCGCCCAAAATGATGTTAAATAAACCGTCCGTTAATCTTCATATTCGTAAATCGTTTGCGTCGTGTCGTTGGATTTGGTCTTGAGAATACTTGGTAGCACAGTGTGAATGAATGGGATCGCCGCGTCATCTTGAGCGGCCGAAATGGTCAAGCCAGCAATCTCGCCTTTTGAGAGTTAGCAGGTTGTACAAGAAAATCCAATAAAAATAGAAGTACCTAATCCCAGGAGCAAGAGGTTCCGCGCAATCGAAGGTGCCAACCTGTAAGAGCCAAGAAAAAGTGATGCGACAGGGCAGATGATGTGTGGCCACCAGGTCCAACTCTTTCTGCTTAAAAGAGAGCTCTGAATTCGACTTGTAGAAAATTCGACGCCCTTCAATACCCCCATGATACCCATTAAAGAAGTGTGTGCGGAATCAAGCTCCTCTCGGTAGTTGCTGTGCGAGCGGAACATTTCGAGCGAAACCTTTTGAAGATGATCGAGGCTCTAACTCGATTAGCTGTTATGCTCCAATAGAACATGTCTATACTGACCTCTTCAAGTATACTTTGCTTTTTTATAACCATGTCAGCTCTAAGCGCAGTTTCTTCCTACTTCAAATCAGCCAGCAGGTCGTTCCGTCGCAGGGTAGTACGCCTTACCAGCTGAGTTTGCAGCCGAACCGAGGAGGAGGAGGCGGTAGCAATTGTTGCCATCATGGTTTCAACTCCCTCAAACACATTTTTTCGAACTGTTTGCAAAGAGTTGCTATGCTCCATGATTATTTGCGCCTGATTTTGGCGAATGGATTCAAGCATGGCCTGGACAATGTTGTGTAACTGTGTAGCGTCTTCAAGTCCGGACTGAACTTCCAATGCCGATTGCTTTTTGTCGTTAGATACAATTCAATTCACTTTCGCAGATACTCACTTTTGAAACGGCCATGACCTTCTCGTTGAGTAAGCGATCTAGACCGTTAATCTGGGACTTGAGCGACTCGGTGCGCGGCAGCAGGGAGTCAGCCGCCTCGGTTGTCCTCTTCATCAACTGCTCGACTCTCTGTAGCTGCTCTTCGACTTGCACTTGCACCTTGTCTGAAAACCTTGCTATAATCTCCGTGATCTTTTTGTGTACATAAATCGTCGAATCTAGTCCAGGTTAGCGGTGCCCAGTCACAAACTCCCGGAAGCGCACCTTTGTCGCTGTCCGACTTTGCAATCTCGCAAAAGCGCACAGCCTTGTGCCTGTAGCTAATCCACGTATTCCACGACGAGTCTGACTGTGCCAACCCTTCCAGACACTTGTCGATCTCGACCGTGGAGACATGTAGACGGGGCGTTTGGGCGATTTCGATTCTTGAGAGAGCCTGTTCGCGAAACTTTGTGCATTCGCTGGGAATCACAAAGTTTCCTCGCTCCAGGTCGCAGAGTGCCAGTCCAGCAGCATAGGAGTCGACAAAGTCCCGCGTCAGTCGCCCGGTGTTGGCAAGCTCGGCCGTTTCGTCTTGGCCGTGAAGCAAGTGGCAGTTGTTGACGAGCAGTCGGGCCGCAATTCGATGGCAGAGAGGCTGCGACTCGAGACTCTCGAGCTCTTTCAATGCTGAAGCATAGAAGTTATCCGAGTTTGTTTGGTGGATGGGCAACGGTATCGCCCCCATCTCGGCCGTGTGCGCAGTGTGCGTTACCCTGTGCGCTGTGAGGTGTCAGTCCATACCTTTGGTCTTGTTTTTGGAGTCTCCATACAGTGTATCGTCTTTTGCGCATTCCAAGAGAAGCCAACTGCAGCTGGTACGAGCTTTAGAAGAAGGACGAGAGTGTGCAAGAGCTTTGTCATCTTTCCCCGTTGCGACGAGCTCGCGAAGATGGGAGCGGTAGGGATGGTCAATGTAGCTCTGTGCTCATCAAATCATGGGAAAGAAGTGAAAGACGTGGTTGAGAGATCCGACATCCGGCCATATTTCGTGAATTAGATGGAATAGTGCAGAAATCAAACGACTGCAACTCGCCAGCTGGCAGGCCTCAGCACTTGGCAGCTGCCAAGCCATCACCACAGTGCAGCAAACGCAACCCAAGCCGCGCCAGGACTGCCATGGTTTTTCACGTGCTACGAAGGCTGGACTATTAGAACACACAGAAGAATTAGAACTGATTTGTTCATGGGCTGGGCTCAAGAAAACTAAATCGGCCATATTATCCGCCGATTCTCACGACGGCGGGTGGCCAGCTCTTACCAACAAGCCGCCAGACGTGGTGCCCAACATGACCGTCCGAGACAAGCACAGCCATGGCTCGGACGGTTTCAATACTTCCAACTCGACACTACTTACACTGGGTTATTAGTGGTTAAGCAAGCACCAGTATCTTTTACTTGCTAACAACTGTTTCGTCCATCTCCTCCCCCGGCCTGTCCTCTGGCTTCCCACATGCTTCACGCCTCCACTCCTCTGCCAGGACATTGCAGTTGCCCAGAGCGGCGCTCTAACACTCCGGTCGCAGGTGAATCCGAGCGAATGCTGATCATTCGAGAGGTTCGATTTGTCAGTCTTCCTCCCTTCCTATTGCCAGCTACGCCCTCATCAAACAGCGCCTCCGTCGCAGACTCAGCTGTGCTTTTCAGCCCTGCGAGTCATTCACGTCTCCCTGTCGCTATCCACCTGCCATTGAGAAAGGGAGCCGGTGCCTATACTTCATGGGGTATATTCGGCCGGGGGGGGGGGGGAGGGGGGGCTGGCGGCCGTGCAATGTGCGATGTGCTCATCACTGCCGAGCGCCACAACAGCCATCGTCACCGTCGCAATATTTCTCCTCTTACGGTAGTAGGCCTTTTTCCAGCAGGCTTCGGTATAATGAGCCAACTGCTGTTCTCCCATCGGATTCGTTGAACATCTGCTCAGCACGGCCTTGCAGGGGCCCTGGTTCATACGCAGAACGAGGGCATGTCATATGTGGCCCTGCTGATTATCCTTGCCCTTGTCAACCGAAAAACAAGGGAAAAGATGAGACACAGCAAGCCTCTGGGTATTAGATTCCGCGTACTCGTAATGTGGAGAGCGAATAACCGAGTCGGTTAGGCGGCGCCCAGCCAAGCTTGATGATACGATTAGGGTGCCTCGTCCCAATGAGCCAATCGCGCATCGAATAGGGTCACCGGTCCCTCTTTTACAGCAAATATCGAGCGTAACTACCAGATATTGGTATTCATACCATAAATACAGACATGACGAATCGTGTTATTGGATTATGACGGCGCGATCTTCGTCCGAACCTGTACCCAGAGGCTGGGCGATCCTCGTGGGCTTCTGGCCGATAACTATGCATGATCTGGTCTGCCGTTTATTCGGTCCGGGCCATGTCCTCAATGGTTTTGGCCGTGGCGCCGCCCACGAGCTATGTCGGCAACTGTGCAAGCTACAGACCAATCAAACCTCGCTCTCACCCGGCGATACGACGGACCCTTTCTCACTGGGCCGCCACATTGTCACAACAGGAACAGCCCGCAATCCGGTTGGCAATGGCAATCCCATCTCTGAGTATGCTACGGTCGAGTGTGCTTTCTGGAATTGCGATGAGGATAGGGAGGGGGCCTGAATTCGCATGGTCCTGTCGATCATCCCGTCGAAAGCATAGTCATCCAGTAAGAGAAGATCTCGTACTAGATTTTGTTGAGTACTTGAAAAATCATCACGATTCAGGCGCCTCCCAAGTAGTCCGTGACCGCATGCGCATGGAAGAAGAATGGGGAATGAGTATCGCGATAATTGCTCGCTCCGCACCGCCGTTTCTCTTTACGGACATAGTACTACCACGGCCAATTTGCGTTATTCTGGGTCTGTTTGTTGACCCCAGACTTTTGAAAATATCCGCGGAGAACTCTAGACCGCTCTTGCCGCTAGCTAGGAGCAGAATGGCTCTGACATGGCTGAGTTTCGCTGCTGTTCGCGACAATGTGTCCTCCGCTGTCTGCTGCGTCAATGCATCCCCTCGACCTGGCTCGGTAAGGCTCGTCCAAAAGGACGCCATATTTGGGGGATAAGTATTTCCTGAAATGAAAGGCGCCGTCGTATAAATCACTGGTGGCGTTGTTCACGCGGACAAGCCGTCTGAGGCGACGTCGACGAGCTTCACCCTAGGGGGGTTAATGAGCGTAGGAGTCCGTTTTCGTCTGGCTTCTTTTCACGGATTCGGTGGCGAAAAGACGCCTTTCCCTAGCCGATGCTTTGCTACTGGCGAGGTTCTGCGCTTTGCCGCCATGATTGTCGGTTTCGACACGGAATTGCCGGACGGCGGCATGCCTGCTAAGAAGGACCGCGTTATGCCTATGCATGTCCTTGACAAGACCTGAGAGACGGGCCACAAGTGATGATGATTTTCTGAGATGATGCTGGGCGGTTGAAAAGTCTCGCAGTCACGACATGATGAGACGAGAGCTTATTAAATACTTTGCTTTTGTTACACAACTGAGGAGTTGGGCACACGAGTTGGGAGAATATGACTTGTCGGAAGTAGCTTCCGTTTTGTCCGCATAAAGGAAGATGAATATAGAGATGTCTAACAACATTTCGGCGATGAATCGATAAATCGATTGTAGAGTGGAGTTTTCCCACGGCTATAGTCGAGTGACTATTAAGCTCAAACTTGCACTATGACTAGTCAACGTCGGTCACTGTACTGCTAGGCATGGCAGCTCCGGTTTAAATAATAACGCACTTATTTGCATCTTAAATTCAAGGACCAACTCTGTGTAAGCGTTTCAACATGAGACTTCGGCCTTTGAACCTCGACCATCACTGCTCTAGACTCCAAAGACCGACCTGTTTTTTCTTTCTTTTTTTTTGTTTCAGCCTCTTCCGCGTTAGCTCCCGTCGGCATAAATGCCCTTTTCTTTGACACGTTTTCTTCTGTTAGGGCTATCGGGTTCCCCCCTGGTCAGCCGATTTTGATTGGACCAAACCGTCCAGGTCTCGCCTTTTTACAAGAGCAGCATGCAGGTGGACAAAACCTGCCGGGTTCCCCGAATGATGTGCAAAAGGACCCCCGTCGCATAGCTGTTGTGGCGTTTATGCCTCGAAATTGCCTGCAACTACGGCCTTGGCGAGTTCCACGACAAGCTAGTTGATTAACAGAGAATTCCACGAGCGTATACATGCGTGGCGAGAAAAAAAAAAGACTACATATTGAAAATATTGGGAACAACAGGGCACACATAGGATGAGAGATGGAGTTGTTGAATTGAAGTTCTGACTGGTGGGATGGTGCACACATGGGCCAGACATACTGGGTGACGGGGGATCGTTCCTCCGGCTTCCGGGCCGTCTGTCATCAGAAAACGCCGACCAAAAAGGCATTTTTTTAATATTGTAACACATTAATAGCTAAACATATCCCCGAGTAGCCGCCGAGAAGGCCCATTGACCTTGCACAGTCTAGACCCTGGCATTTCGCTTTGCGCCGCCTATTTGTCGATGCTTTATAACAAAGTTCAGCACCAGTTAGCGGCCAAACAGCCAGCCTCCAAGACGCTATTTTTCTGCAATGACAACAAGAGCTGGCACTATCACATACAGACCTGCAACTCACGGCACCCCGCAATGCCAAGGCCACTGGCCGGTTTCCAGTGTCCACCAACAGCCATCTCGGCTGTCGCAACGACGGTGATGCTGCGCACCTGTATGTAGCCTACATGGACACTTGGGCGTCTTCTAGTGAATACCCTCCATCGCCTTGTTGAACTACATCGTTGTCCATCGTGTTCAGCCTCAGCACCAAGGACGAGGTAAACCGGCCGTGTTGTACCACTGGACCCCTTGCCGCAGGTTTTCCGAACTTCGGAAATGACGGAGTCCGCTTACAGAAGCTTACAGACATTGCCGCAGTTGCACCAGCAAACCTTATTTCGTGGACTTTTGTCACGCACGCAGCCCACATGCACTGGTACCACAGTAGGGCTACCTCCGGAACTAGCATCTCTCGCTGCCCTCGGAGAATTCTCCTTGGGTCAGGCTGAATTTTCTATTGGGCGGATCTTGACGCACTCGGGAAACTCGTAACGCCCCCGTCCACACCGGCTTTTCGAGGTTGCGAGCCAAGGATACAAGCGCTCAGCTCATGACAACGTTCGATACCAACCTCATAAAAGCTCACCCTTGACATGTTCGGGGACCTGCATCTCGATTGCATAAAGGTCCACCCTGTAGCAATCCCAACCCGGGCCCCCGGAACAGAACCCCCGAGCCAACAGGATACGCGCAATGACAGGAGCCCTAACCCTTGCATGACATATGCGGAACATATATCTGGGTTTACTTGATGATGGCAGCATGTCCGTTCCCTAAAGGTTTCCGGTTCTCGTTTGGTAGCTAAAGTTTCCGTGCGACGACCCTGTTTGATTTCCACTTAATTATAACGTTCAACTGTCTTTACCACACGAAAATGGCAAAAAAATGAGGACAGTCTGTCTAGTTACAGCCATGACCAATCCTCCCCTGAGAATTTAGTGTCGGGGTCTACAGCCCCGCAAGGGGACTTGGTGGGAAGAAACTGGTACAATAGTCTGTTCGTGACACCACCGTTAGCATTGAACCAGCGATGTGGAATCAGGCCGCCGCTGCACTACGGCGGTTTCCGCCTCTGCCTCTGAGCTAGTCGGGCGCTATGGACAGACTCATTGACCCTTGAATGGGCGCGCTGCTGCAAGTCCTGAATCGTGGAGGCGGGCTTGGAGCGTGGCAAATTGAGTTACTCACTACCACGGGCGATAGTGAGCAAGCACCACAAGGGTTCTAGAGCGTCAACAAGCACAGCAAAAGAGGGAAGCGGCGGGTTCGGGGTGGACGGCATGAAGAAAAGAGAACTACATATCTAAGCCTTATAAGGTGGCGTTGAAAATGGAGGGACAATGTGGTCTCGAATCGAGACCAAAAGCTTAATCAGAGACGGGAAAAAAGATATCTCCGGTATTGCAATTAGCCGGATAGGCTGGGTAATTTGGATAAGCTGGATGATCTGGATAACTTGGATAAGCTGAATAATTTGGATAGGATAACTTGGATAAGCTGGATAATTTGGATAGGCTGGATAGGCTCGACACTGCTCATCGGGAAATCAACTTGGATTCTACATTCTCACGAGTCATAGGCGAACAATGCCTTGACATTATTTCACTGGAGACTCGTAATTCGACGAGTAATAGTGTCCGGGGAGAGCTCCGAAGACAGCTGAAGCGGCACGGAAACATGTGGACCATGATCTTTTGACGACCAAATCAGGAAGTTGGCAGGGCGAACTAGGAGAATTATTGACACTTTCATCTCCGATGCACGGTAAATCTACCAAATGATGTAAAAAAAAAAGATGGCAAGGGGTAGCTGGAAAGCAGGTCGTATTCTCGTAGACGACGCTAAGGCGTTGGTCATGATGCATCGAATCTACAAGTCGCCGTCAGAGCCCACAATGAGACGACACCAGATGAGACTGGAATGCAGAGCAAGCATGTGTATAGACAGATGACAGCTAGGCAGCCAACAAGGTTGTGCAAGTGGTGGTTTTCCATTTTTCATTCTCCATTTTCCCATTTTTTTTTTGACAAGTCTCTTCTTCGTGATTCCTGTTACACAGAGAGACAATTTCCTATTACGCAGAGAAACACACCCACGTGCTGCTCAGTCACATGACGTTATCAAAGTCGCGATTTATGTACGCCAATCGTCCCAAACATCCTTGTCTATTCAACACACTGTGTGTGCCTGGCGATGTGGCGGGTACATACACAGGTGAGGGGTCCGGGGCGACCGAGATGGAGCAACTGAAACTCGTTGTGAGCGGAGAAGGGTCCTGTTTTTTATTAGCTATTCCCTCTTTTTCATCTTTTCATACCAAAATATGCATGGGTGACGCCATTGGATGAAAGCCTCCCTATGGAGCTGGGTTGGCCAGGCGGTGCTTGATCGGGGAGCAACGGGGGGGGAAGGGTCCTCAAAGCGCGCCAAACCGGCGGATCTCTACGGAGCCACGTCCAGCTTGTCTAGATGGATGGGTGTCGGGTCCTCACCAACTATTTTTTTTGCTCAGCTATGTATGCTTGTTGAGCTGCGGAACGGGTTGCCGTCTTCTTCTCAAGGGCAAAGCCGCTGGCAACCTCGGCCGAGGACGGGACGACGGCAAAAACGGACGGATCATGATGTGGAGTTTGAGAGATTGCCGGTTCTGTTGTTCCTTGGTTTTCGGTTCTAGGGGGGGGGGGGGTTTCCTTCAGTTTTTTTGCTTCTGTGAACAGGCACCGGTTGATCCAGGTTGATCAAAAGCCCCCCCCTGTAATATGTAGAGCCCAGAAATGCCTAGCTCAGAGCGTTTTTTTAGGTGGTAGTTGACTTTGTGGAACAGAAGCCAGAAGCGCGTCGTAAAATAGGTCGTCAAAAGGTTCATCGGCGAGCAAGTTTGGGCGCAGACGACCGAGCAGAATGGCAAAGGAACGTGTCTGATTGGCCAATTTACTCGAAGGTTTCTCTTTGGTTTGTCCACTCATGATTTGAGGACGGCGACCGGACCACGCTCCGGAGCTTCATCAAGAAACTGCTGGAGTTGTTGCTGGGCAAAGCCCACACTGGCGGGTTTCGGTGGATGGGTGGCGGGAAGACGATTATGCAGCAAGCCCTAGTTTTAGGGGCGACCGTTGGAGCGTTCGAAGTGGCGTAATCTTTTTCTTTTTCTTTTTTTTTTTTTTTCATCTACATTGTAACTATTTTATTATACAAATTACACCGCAGTGGCTTCCTTGAACGGTTTAGCCACAATGTATCGGGGCGACCGACATGGGTGCCGAGCCTCGGTTCGGCCAATCATCTGCGCCAGACTCACAGCCAACCTGCTTGAATGGGACGACCTAGTCGTACGATGACTCGCGGCAACCCAAGGCCAAGGCTTTTTCATTGGGTCCCCCTTCGTTCCAGTCTAGGGGTTCTGATAGATACTATTCTTCGTTTTATTGCCTGGTTGCGCATCTGGGGGGCCAGAGTTTTGGGAAGTCGAAGGGGGAGGGGGGAGGCGCGAGTTTCCCTTGTTCGTCCATTATTGGTTTCTTTATACCTGATCAACCATCGATCATGGATCGCCAACACGTTGCATTGGGGGCTTGGACAGAACAGCCCCCACGAGTTGAGTGCCGGACAAGGGGGGGAGGGTCCCTGGCTGGCCGCAAGGGTTGTGTTGGCGCTCTTGATCCGACACGGCCGGCCGGATTGGCACCTTGTCCAGCTTGACAAAAGACCGTCCCCGCCGCCCCCGGTGGCCGGTGGGCATGCCGCTGCGTAGCACCGTAGAGCTGTGCAGGGATCCGGGGGCCGGAAGGGGGGGGGCCAGGCCACGTCTTGAACGAGAGAGCAGCGCCCCCAATCCGTGCCCAAGTCGCTTGCGGCCAAGAAAAGGCGGCCCAAAGGAATGAAACAAGAACTAGACAACAAGGGGGGACATTTACTGGTTACGTACTTGCATGCTTGGCCTGCAGTCGTCAATGTCTCGCGCGCGGCCAGTGGTTGAGTTTGGACGCAAACGATATGTGACAATGGGCTTGGCTTGTCGATGTCCATGCAAGCAAGCTTCCCTTGATGATGAGTCTTCTTTCCACCCCGGTCCCTTGTCCTTGTCACAATCAACTTTGTTAGCTAGCGCCTTGTCCTGGTCACAATCAACTACGTTACTGGCAACACTAGCAAGCTTGTCCCGCCCCCCAAGCCAAGGCTATCAGAAGGAGACTAACAAAAGTCGAGATGGGCATGGTCACCCATATTTCAAGATTTGGAGAGACTAGGATTGCCTGTCCATGCAACCCTTGCTTTGCTGTGTCGTTTGCAACGTGTCTCACCTGCCATAAGGCTGTCGTCAATGTCGAGTCTGTTTGTTTTTCTAATTTTCTAATTTTCTAATTATTTTTGCTTCTTCTTCCAGATTACGCGTTTTATCTTTGACCGTTTCTTTTGGTCGGTTACTTTTCCAAAACGCCGCCCTTTCCGACCTCGACAGCCACCACAGAAAATCTGTCTCAGTTGGAAAGCCAGGGGACTGGGACGGCCAATGGGCGGTGGGCAAAGAGCCCCCATTCTTCGGTAGTCGCAAGAACGCAAAATATTGTCTCTGATTTACTTTCCCAAACCTCTTTCTCGTCTTTGATGCCCGCGTACAGACAACGCGGTATCCACAACCCCAACCTGTAAATCATGTAGATCCCGTCACGTTGGCAACTCAAATGTGTAAGTGCTGTGGGAGTACGTGGCACAGCTAGTAAACTAGGGCAAACGGTTCTGCGGTGATAGGCATGTACCAATAATTTCTAGCAGAAATTACCGGGCTCCCTTGTTAATAATGGGCACCGAGGGTGCTTAATCGGAGATAACCGATGCGCGTTGGCGCCCGGCAAAACTCTACTTGGCGTAACGCTGCCACTGAAAATCGACACGTCTCATTCAGCTGGGGGCAGTTAGTTATTCACTCTTGACTTGTTTTGGGGCATCCTAGGGAGCTACCGGAAGGGAAAAGAAACCCGATTGAATTTTAGACCATTAGCCTAATTCCCGGTGAACCGCAACCACGCACGCCCACCGTGCGCCTTGTAAGAGCTCCCTCGTCTTCATCTTGTGGCGGGTGCCGAGGTGATTTCTGATTATCTATTGCTTCACTCGCCAAATGCTCGGCAGGCCTCCTCCAGACAACTATCCACCACCGTACATGGGTGGGTGTGCGTGGACAGTGGACAACTTGCCCCCCCCCCCAAAGTGCGTGCCTGTGCCCTTTCCTAGGCGGAGCAAGACGCAAAACAAATCGCCTAGCGCTCTTTACTCTTTTACCTCTTTGCTTGCTTCACTCTGTTTTAAACACCCCCTCACCGTAGTTAACAAGCTATGCTTCAAAACTGGCCCCTACATGGCGCCCCGCGCCACTCAGCTTTCCCGAACAAGAGAATAACTGACAAGAACTAGCAACAACAAGTCTTAGCTCGAATCCGAATCCTCGCTTTGGTCGTTTTCCTCTTTCTCTGATAAACATACAGTTTCCCGAGCTATATCAACTTAAAAACAGTGACACACAGGTTCCGATCTTGGATCCATCTTGGCAGCATCCTCTTTTTAAGTCTTGACCTCCCGCCCTTCCCCCTCCGCCACCAACGACTTGGCCTACTCATCAATCATCTTCACCTCGATATACACCGTCCTCGCCATTATAGTCCACACCTTCCATGTCCTTGATTGCCCTCGATAGAGGTTTCTCGTCTTGCATCCTCCGAAGCTTCATCAAGTCGACCCGTTCACCGCTATACGCAGTACATGACAGGCAGTTTCACGATTCACCTCTTCAAGATACTGCTCTGACCTAACTGGGCGTTATTTGAAAAGTCTTGACAACAAGGAGAAAGGGACAACCCGGACAAGAAGGAGGGTATAGAAGAGAATTGGCAATCGCCTTACCTCAAGCACAGCCCCCGGAAACCAGCTTCGTTGCTCTTGATTCTACATGTCGCTGCAACTGTATCCAGCACCTTCGCTCCTCCTGAATACTCCCTTCTGTGGCCACAACAACTGCACACACCTGGGCCTTGCCTCGCCAGTGCAGGCAGAGCACTTCTCTACTGCATTCACCTCGAGCATGGACAATACTGCACCACTGCGTCACAATCTGAATGGCACAACCTCGCGTGCTGCCATCAACAAGCAGAGTACCAGCCCGTCGCCCGGGGTCCAGTCAGCCTCCATCGTCATGACTGCTTCTCCGTACCACGATCCATCTCCATCCGCCTCGTCAAATCTGACCCTCTCATCCGACGCATCTCAGGAACGAGAATCCAAGCGACCCCGAACCATCCGAAGCCAATCGGGAGCCGTCTCTGGAGCCTCGACCGACGGCGGCGACGCAACGGAGCATCATAGCCTACACGGTGCGCACGACCATCTCAACATGCACTATTCACAAAATCCCGGCATGGTCAGTCAGTCAAGGTATGTCAAGATGGCCTCGCTCTTGAATGCGGCCGTGCCAACGACACCCGGTCTTTGCGCGACTCAACCAGCTAACGAGCTATCAGCGCTAGCATGGGGATAGTTACATCGTCAGCGATGCCGACCGATACATATCCAGTTATGGGTGCACCCTACTGGAGCAGCAGCTCTCTCACCACAGAGGTCATGGACAAGCCCACCTCGGGGAATAGTGACGCTAACAATACTCTCGGAGGACCAGGGCAACTCCCCGGTGGTGCTCAGTCCCAGATGTATGGAAACGGTGCGGCTTGGGCGGGTCACAACATGCCGATGCCAATGAATCCGATTCCACAATACGTGCCACGGCGGATGACAAACGGCACTTGGGAGTCGGAGCTCCCGCACCACCAACACTCTCACCAGCAGATGCTACCAGACGGTAGTCTCGCATCGCCCTACGAATCGTCAGCAGGCGCGAGCAACCCTTCGCAGCTTTATGGCGATTGTTCCATCGTAAATGGTCCGTCACACCGCATCGTAACCTCGAACGGATACGAGGCTCCCAACGGCCTCTCGACACCGACGGCGTCGCATCACCCTCCCGGCGCGGCCTCGGGCTGGCCACAGTCGGCATTCCACGGCCCCGGCGGCAGCATGGCCGGCAGCCGGCTAGCCATGGCCGGCCTGTCCAAGGACATGAAGCCCAAGATCCTAGCCTCGTCGGCGGCCAACGCGCTCCGGAGGAGCCCGGTACAGCAGCGCGCCACGACGCCGACGAAAACAGCCAAGGGCGCCGCCGGCGCTGCTGCTACTGCCACTTCGGCCACCGGCGCCGCCGCGGGAGGCGGCGACCGCACCACGCACAACGACGTGGAGCGCAAGTACCGGACAAACCTCAAAGACCGGATCGCGGAGCTGCGGGCGGCGGTGCCCGCGCTGCAGGCGCAGCACGACGCCGAGTCGGACGGCACGACGAGCAACGCGGCGCCCAAGGTCAGCAAGGGCACCGTCCTGAGCAAGGCGACCGAGTACATTCAGCAGCTCGAGCAGGCCAACCGGGTCATGATGAGCGAGCACGAGCAGCTCATGGACCGTCTGCATACGCTCGAGGCGATGCTGCAGAATGGCGGTGGCGGAGGCGGCCGCGGGCTGCCGCCGCAGCAGCAGTACGCGCCGAATCATGGCATGGCCATGTTTGACCCCAGAGGCTTCAGCTGACTCGATGCTGGGCTGCGAGGCTGCGCACGTGCGGCAGCTGCATGACTGATTCGGCGTTGGTTCCAATCCCACTGGACCTGTTGGCAAGCATTGCGTCTCTTATAGAGTGCTTTTACTACCAGCCAGTTTTAGTTTTCATGTCAACGAGGGTTGTTTGTTTCCTCTTTGCGGCGGCCGGTTTAAATATACGGAAATCCGGCCCCGTGTTATTCCAGCCTGCGAATGTCGTTTGTACACGTTGTTTTTGGTTTTATTTTTTTTCGGTATGATGCTACATGTACTACACGATCATGTGGATCACCATTGCTGCTATTATTCTTCTGCATAGAACATGGAGAAGTGGCACGGAGTTTTACGCTGGGGGTGCGTAGGATACGCAGCGAATTGAGGGGCGTCTCAATCAAATCATGTTTAAATCATATATTCGCCGCTTATCGGCTTGTCAGAGACGTTGATGCATCAATGAAATGGACTCGATTATTGTTCCTGTACAATGTTGATCTCGCAAACGAGACCAAGTCATGCGGGTGATGAAAATGAAAGAGCAGACGGATAAGTCTACATCTTATCAGAAAGGTTTACTAGTAAAAGGAAGACAGGGATTGGAAAAGAAATAATAAATAATGAGGAGAAACATAAAGAAAACTAGAAACAAAATAAATAAGTTAATAAATAGTAAGAAATTAGTAAGACTAAGGAAGAATTGTAGTATTCCTACCCGGCGGTTTATTTCGTCTCCCTGGGGCGGTCCCAACTCGAAACATTTGCTGAAAATACAATGCAAAACAAAAATGTTATTTCTGTGCCTAATCTTTCACATTGTTCATCTAAAGGAACTGAACCTGCAGTGATGTTGCCGTTTTCACTCCTGCAAAAACTCTATTTTTCCACCCCAAAGACGATGTCGCCGTTTGCGCCAATTTCGACAAAACCTCCACCTTGCATCGTCAACGCGCAGAAGCCATGGCATCCGAACTGCATCAAAGGCAAGGCCACGCCAAACCCGAGACCGAGGTCGAGTCGGAAAGCGAAAACAGAAAAGATGAGCTAGTTTTGGTATTTGCGCCGGCGACCGTTCTCGGTTTTGCGCAAGTCGCTTAACCATGTATTGCCAAGTCACTAACTAATGCTACCCCAGGAAAAACTTGGATATAAGCCGGTATGCCAAGACCATCGAATGCGAGATCCGTCGCAAGGGTAATAATACAACTTTTTTCGGCAAGGCACTAATTGCCGGAAACAGGTCCTGCACAGGTCCCTCAACGCCTTTCAGAACTTTGCGACGAGCTTTGGTACGTCCACCCCCTCGCCCTCTCCCCTGCTCAATATTCTCGTCAGTAGAACGACTGGGGGACTGACTATCTTTGGGATTCAAGCTGCTCTGTACTTTATCGGCGGCGTTCGCGTAACGTTTTCCACCGGTATCGCCGCTGGTGGCAACTTGGCGTACTGGTATGTGGCTGGAACGAATGGGACGCGCAAGGGAACGAGGAACTGATGCTGCAGGAAAAAAAAAAGGACGAGCTTCATCGTGACGTGCGTTTTTACATTCATCACAGCAGCCGTCATTGCTGAAATATGCTCGTCTCTTCCCCTTGCTGGCTCCATCTACCTCTGGGCCGCCGAAGCGGGCGGCCCTCGATATGGACGCCTCTTTGGCTACGTCGTTGCGTGGTGGAGTACAATGGCGTGGACGACGTTTTGCGCCAGTAAGTAAAACAAAGTTGCTATCCTCGGCTTGCTTGCGCACTTCCTTACCCGAGTCCCAGGCAATACACAGGCTGCTGTCAACTACATGCTGTCGGTAGGTTTCACATCGTGACACGACTACGGACACAGACGCTCATTCCTATTCACAGGAAATTACGGTATTCAACCTCGACTTTCCGTCAGACAGCTCCAGTATCAAGTTCCGCGCCGTGCAGTGGATTGCCACTGAAGTCATGCTCGCGCTGGCCGCCATATGGAACCTCTTACCCCGTCAGTCAGCCCTCGACTGCCTCGCCAGAATAGCCAGACCGCTAACAGCCCAGCAGCGAGATACTTCAAGTGGATTTTCTACTTGTCCACCGGAACCGTCCTGCTCGACTTTGTCCTGAACTTGGTCTGGCTACCCATCGCGACCAGCAGAACCTACGGGTTCCGCTCCGCACACGACGCATTCCTGACGACGTACAATGGGACCGGGGCGCCAGCCGGCTGGAACTGGTGTCTATCGTACCTTGCTACCGCCGGGATCTTGATCGGATTTGATGCATCTGGACATGTGGCCGAGGAGACGAAAAACGCAAGCCTGTCGGCGGCAAGAGGGATATTCTGGAGCACCGTTGCCAGTGGCCTGGGCGGATTCGTAGTGGTGATTCTATTTTTATTCTGCGTTGTAAGCTCATGCTGTCAGAAAGGCTCTCTCCGAGCAAAGTATGTACTAACTCTGGGTTATAGCCTGATGCCAATACGCTCTTCTCGTTTGGTGGTGCTCAACCATTCGTTCCCCTCTACGCTGCTATTCTCGGAGAAGGCGGACACATATTTATGAACATTATATGCGTCGTTGCCCTCTGGTTTGTAAGTTCTAGTCTTTTTACGCACTCAATCAATGCGTTTGAAACTGACCAGCCCGGAACAGAACACGGCCATTGCAGTTCTCGCTGCGTCGCGATTGGTATTTGCCGTCGCCCGAGATGGCGTTCTGCCCTTTTCTCCATGGGTGTCCAAGATGGTCAACGGCCAACCGCGGAACTCTGTCCTAGTCGTCTGGGCGGTTGCCTCCATCGTCACCTGCACAATTCTGCCCTCGGCCGTCGCCTTCACCTCCCTGGTGTCGGCGGCCGGCGTGCCTTCTGCGGCCGCGTATGGGCTCATCAGCCTCGGTCGCCTCTTCCTGACGCCCAAACGGTTCCCCAAGCCCGCATGGAGTCTCGGTCGCCTGAGCAAGCCCTTTCAGGCCATCTCGGTCTTGTGGAATGGCTGGGTCGTGGCCGTCTTGTACTCGCCGTATGTCTTCCCCGTCACGGCCGAGACGCTCAACTATGCGCCCGTCATCATGGCCATTGTCACCATCTTTGCGGTTCTGTCATGGTGGTTTGTCCCAGCCGACAAGTGGCTTCCGAGCAAACGAATACAAGAGACACTGGACGCAGGAGAAACAAGCACGACATGAGGGCACACCATTCTCATTCATTCACATTCCCTAGTAAACATAAGATGTAGAAACATAGAAGGCATTATTAATTTTTTTCTTGTGAGTTTATGCTCTTCCTCTATGCTTCCATTCTACCTGGGCCCGAAGCCAGAAGATCGAGAGCCGCATGGAAAAAGATATCATGCCAAAGATAGTAACGTCGAACACGGGGTGACCGCACGCAAACCCCTGCCAACCGCACAGCTAAAAGGGGTATAGTATAGAGATTAAAGAGGAAAGGCGTAGAAGGTATCCACATATGCACTGTGTTTTGATTCGTTAGAAATTTTTAGCTGATTTAGCTAGCGGGGCTACAGTCAAAGCATTGTCGCTTCAGCGTCAAGCTTAGTCCACCACACACGGGACAGAACTAGTATTTATACGACGTCTGTTGAATCCACCGAGTTACCTTGAGCTACCTGTTTACTTTATTTCTTAAGAACTAAGAGAGACCTTGCGATTGCATTTTGTGTACAAGCGGAGTGGGGAGACGGCGGACCAAGTGTGGACGTAAAAGCGAAGTCCAGATATATTAACGCTCCCCGTTTGTGAATGAGGGGGATTGAGGCGACTCCTCATGGCTGCTATAGGCAAACCGCTTCATCCAGTGACCACACCATTTCTGAAAAAGCGATCTGGGTAAGGCCTTTGAATTGATGATTCATGAATAAATGTTTGTTTTGTAATCTTATATATTTCTTGGTTTTCTATGCGCTTTGCAGGTACCTTTACATCGACAGTACTGCATGGCCCATCAGTCTGGTCAATGCCGATGGGAGGTGACGACAATACACGCCGCAGGCCGGCACAGGTGCTGCCACATCTCGCTTGCGATAAAGTCAATTCCAAAACAGAACCGGTGCTCTAAAGACGCTAGCAGCCGCCAGATTGTATAGTATGACATATATTTGGTGGGAATTTCTACTCGATTGATATACTGATGTCGTGAGTGCGACGATAAATTGCTAGAATTTTTTAGTATCTACAATATATAAAACAATAAGCTGCATTACTCTCAACAAGTTCGGGCGGATGGTTTAGTGGTATAATACTCCCTTAGCATCTCATCCAACTGGAAGATCCCGCTTGGGAGTGGTCCGGGGTTCGATTCCCCGTCTGTCCAACTAAGGTGGTTTGAATCCACCATTCACTTTTGCACTTTTTACCTTCCGACTCCAGCACCCTCCATCTATGCATGGCCAGGGGTTGTTTATTTCAACTCAAAAGCTTTCCATCTTTCTTTTTTTCTTTTTTTTTTTTAAACGCTGCCGCGGTTTAACAGTATCCTTTTCTGTGCTTAGGCTGCGCGATCACTTGCAGGGATTGTAGCAAATCAAACTAACTCTAACGCAGGATACTTCAGGGAATGAGTTCTAAACACTGAGATATAAGTACCGAATGTTACCACACATAAGTGACGATACATACGAATACGGGCACAATTAACTATCGCCAGTTTGGCTCGAGTGCAATCTGGCGAAGCCCCAACACTGCTAAAGGGATGCATTTCACATCTCCTCTCTAAGCACATCACTAGCTACTACAACAACTCCAATACCTGGCTATTTTTTCATGTTCTTGTAGAACCACGAACCGGCCGCAGCCACCTGCAGGCCACGTAACCACAACGGCGCTGAGGGGGGGCTGAGCCACTGGGCTGAACAACGGATCGCCAACAACAGCAAAGTGACGGCGGTAAATTGATTGCTGTAGAGGGGTTGCGTACGTCTGCTCGGTCCTGGTGAATTTTTCGAATTTTTCGCACCATGTCCGGATCGAGCAAGAATGAGCGAAATCTACGATGCGGAAGCGGCCTGCCGCGGGCTGATAGGCTGGCTTATACGGGTGCCTTCCTGGCGGGGTCCTACACCCTCGCCCAGTACCTGAGCCTTGTTAGGAGGCAGCCGAGTTATGAACTTTGGTGTCTGCCTTGTGAGCTTGGAGGAGGAAAGTAGGGTCTGTTTTCCCATTGTCGTCATCTTCATCGGATGGTCCGTCTTGGTTACTCCTTGCACCACCTACTTATACCACCATCCCTCGCCACATTGAAACGCAAGCGGAAGCCGCAACCACATGTGCCTGTGTTTCCGTCGCAGACCGTCCTTTAAATACCGACAGCTCCATTCGGTTGATACCCTCCTCGAACGACGCAGACCCTCGCCAGCGCCCCTCCCGCGCACCATGGGCGTCTCCGTCCCCGGCGCCCCTCCCACGCCGCCGGCTACGCAGCACACGGCCGCCACCAGCGGCGGCATCTCCGCGACGTCGCCCTTTTCCCAGCAGCGCGAGCGCCTCATCCTCGAGCTGCTGCCGTTCAAGGACGCCGCCAAGTTCCACGAGTGGCTGCGCGGCGGGCCGGTGCAGGGCGCGTGGCGCGAGTTTCAGCACGACCTGCTCACGCACGTGCCGGCCGACCGGCCGGACCCGGACAAGGCCAAGACGGCGCAGGCGACCAAGGACGCCATCAACACGCGGTCGCAAAAGTTTCTCTTCTACCACCCCGACAAGAGCGACTGGTCGCCCGAAGACCACTACGTCCGGTTCATGACCATTGTCATCTTGGACTCGCTGCTGGCAAACCTGTGGTCCGACTCGGACTGGAGGAAGAGGAACCTTGATATTTGCAAGGCCGTGTACGAGGTCTTGTTTTTCCTGAAAGCATCACACTATATAAACCATCAAGATCCGCCAGGCTATTCGTGTTAGCATCATGCCAGCCGCCCGTTTATATATGTCTTCTAAATTTTGGATGCTCGTTGTATTCGGTATGATGGCACTTGTACTTAGTAAATGATAGCCAAGGAAGATCCAGTGCCCCTCTCTCACATGAAAGCCTTCCCATCCATGATGCTAGGTAACAGAATGGTCGCTCTACGAGAGCGGGTGGTATATAGAACAAATCCCGGAAGAAGAATTTGGTGACTCGATCGCCCTCCCCTTTTTCAATCGCTTTACATTCTGTGGATCTTCTCGTCGTTCATGTACTTCTCGAGGCCAGAGTTAAGGTTTGCCCACCACTCAAAGAGGAGCGAGTTGCAGATGAGCTTGAACCAAGGTGTGAACTTGAGGCTGGGGTCCTCGAAGAGCTGCTTGAGGCGGTCAGGGCTGACATATTGGGTAGCCTGGACTTCGTTGGGACTGGGTTTCAGGTCGACGTTGGCTTTGATGAAGAGGATGTAGTCGACTAGGCGTCACTGGTTAGTCTGCATCCCGGGAACGGAGAACCACGAACCGATACGTACTCTCGTGCTCGCCCCATTTGCCGTCGCTGGGAGCCTTGTAGTGGATGCGGGTCAAAAAGCGGAAGTTTTCGATTGGCACCTGCTCCGGCTTGATACCCAGTTCATGGTCGAGCTTGCGCTGAGCGGCGCGCTTGACGCCCATGACGGCATCGGGGAGGTTGGAGCCTGTCTCGCCGGGGATACCCAGCGGGTGGGAGCAGCAGGTGTTTGTCCACATGTCGGGGAAGGTGATCTTTTCGGAGGCGCGCTGCTGCAGGAGGAGCTCGTTCTGGTCGTTGAAGAGGAAGACGGAAAAGGCGCGGTGCAGGAGCCCCTTGTCGATGTTGGTCATGAGATGGCCTAGAAGGATCCCGGCGGGGAGACGGGTTAGCCAAGGGGGACAAGCATGGAGCGCGGGCTGTTGGTGCCCGGCACGACAATCAGACAAAGGCTGCGCGACATGAATTGGATAGGCAAAAGGCGACGGACGGGGCACCTACAGAGCTTCTTGCTGGCCTGACCGATGGGCATGTCGTTCTCGTCGAGGACGATGCAGACCTCGTCCATCAGACGAATCTGCTCCTCATCGTGGCCGGACAGTGCCTCGGAGGTGGTGTCAATGTCCGGGAACAGGCGAAGGATGGCGTCGGCGGTGATGGGCTGCGTCGCCGTCGTGGTGGTCGTTGTCGTGGTGGTAGACATGGCTGTTGGTGTGAAGAAAAAAAAAGGCGGGGTGACAAGAAGAGCACGCGCAAAGCTGGGAATGCTGTCGCTGCAAGCAAGGTCGTGCGGGTATAGGCTAGAATCAAGCAAAACGCAAAGGAGGAGAATAGTGAGATTGAGTCGCGTGCAGACTGTGGCGACGGAGATGATGCGTTGAGGAAAGGGGTCAATAAAAGATTTGGTGGTGAAGTGGCGGCTTAATGAACGGCTGCCCCTCATTCCCCATCCACAATCTATCAGGTATTTCAAATGGCCAATCGATGTCGACAAGTGTGCCCCTCTCCTCCTCTCCTCCGCAACTCGCAGCTTCGAGCTTTTCTCGGTATCCAGCCAGCCACTCCATGTATCGTCTCTGGCGGCTAGGCAGTCAGCCAGCCGCATTTGTTTTGCCGAGTCCTTGGGTACCTACCTACCACCCGACTGCCATCTCGGATTCGAGTTCGGTGCAGATTTGCCGCCCCGCACTTTTACGAGCTGCTCGGATCGATGTATACGGATCTGAACAGGAAGGACGTCCCTTTATAGCATTATTAGCCGAGTTCCGTTAAAATATGCTGCCTTTTCAAACAATCCCTCAGAAACCTCTACCAGTAATTACTCGGGTCTCAGGACCAGAAGAAACCGGGAAAGGCGACTACTAACACCGAGTCGGTGGGGTCAACAAACCCGTTTCTCGGCGCCAGATGAATCTCCTCATGGACGATTCTTCACGGAGAAAATACAACCTGCATTTCTTGCTAGACTTGCATTTCTGGTTGATGTTGAAAAGGTATTTTCCTTTTGACGATAGCGATTTTGATGATATTTGCTATGGTAACATCCCTGGGCTTCTAGATTCGGCAGGCTGAAAGCTCAACTTCAGATTGGCCAATGCACAGGTGACGATACTCCTACTCATTTACAAGTATGCTCTTCGTATTACTTTCGGATCGCTCATTATTGGCCTGGTATCCGTACCCGGAAATCATTCATTCCGCGTTACTGTCCAACTCCTCGGCCTGCTCCGCCCCCTCGGCCTCGTCGTAGCTATGATAATCCTCCTCTGCTTCCTCCTCGTCCTCGCTCCGCCCAACATCCTGCCCCAATATGATATCCTCACTGCCCTGCCACTGTGGAGGCGGTGCCGGCAGGGAGGCTTCGTCTTCGTCTGCCCAGCCGTAGTCCTCATCCTCGCTGTCAGGCACCTCGAGCTCCGTCTGTCCAATCTTGCGCTTCTGCTGCGCCGCAGCCGCCATCTCCATCGGGTGACCCGCCTCGTACTCGACATCTCGCACGCCCGTCTACGCCCAAGTTAGTACAACACTGGCTGGAATGGCCGCTCTCTTGCGGGGTTGCACCCACCAGTTCAACTGTGAATGCCGACGCATTGTCAACCATGTCCATCACGGTGTGACCGTCCACTATCTGCACGCCCGCCAAAAACACACTGTGCGGCGTGCGGCCCTCCCACGACCAGTTTCTGAATAGCACAATGCGCGTGGAGATTCCCTGCTCCCATACCGTGGCGTTGAGCGCTGGGACAAGAGTAGCGCCGTGCTCTGACTGCATCTTGGTCGCACACTGAGACAGGATAACGACGGCGCAATTTCGAGTTGCGGCAAGCTTATTGAGCAGGGAAATTATTGTTTGCAACGCTTGCATTCGCTTTGTGGACGCATTAGGCCCTGTGTCTCTCGGTTAGCATGTTGTTTGGTTGCAGACGAATCTGTGTACCTTGGGGCTGCTTGGTCTTTTGCTTGACGACATGTGACCGGGGCAGCGCCGCGTTAATCAAAGCCGAGACGCAGTTGATGACTATTAGCGATGTCCCTGCAGGAACTGTTGTGCTAGAGGGCCGAGACAAAAGTGCCAGGAAATGAGGGAGCGTAAAGCACAGGTAGCGCGTGAAGCGATCTCCGTTCGAGGCTTCTTCTGCAGAAGCACGGGCGCCAGCACTCCCTTCTTTACTAAGCTGGATGTTTTCCAAAGCGGCCGAGAGTCTTGAATCTGGTGTCTTGTGGAAGCAATCTATTATACCGTATGGTCAGTCCGATGCGTGGATGGCGACTTGCACGGGGTGGTCCGTAACTGACCGATCCAGACCACGCCACCATCGTTGGCGAGGGCATTCGCGGCCAGTTGAGTGCTGATTAGACGTTAGCCACAAAAGTCCAGGCAATATCGAAGAGGTAGCCTCATTCCCACCCCAAAGCTGTTCTTCCGCTGCCTGGCGGGCCCCATATCTCCGTCACCTGCCCGCGTTTGATACCGCCTGACTGGGCAACTGCACTGCCATATCGTTGTGAAGAGACTGATGAAGGTGCTAAGATCTTATCTAAAGCTTTAATTCCCGTGGATATGCAGTTCGAGCCCTTGTCCTCTAGATCCTCTAGCGCCTGTGACGCTGATATGGTTGGTAGGCGATCTGCTTGTAGGTCAGACATTGCCTGGTTCGAACTCTCCGGCGTGTAGCATCATACGTGTGTTTGATATATCAAAACTGGCTATATCACTGCCATGTATTGAATGATAGTCCATTCTTTGGCGACATGGTCTTGGACGCGCGTGTTTTACAGAATGCAGATGGTCTAGAGCGCGCCAAATCACGAACTTGTCACGTCGATCACGTGACCATTGAAGCTTTTGTCATATTGGAGTATTTTAAACCCAACAAAAAAACCCATGTCAATTTATGTGTATTGTTTAGCAGTCATGCCGGTTGACTATCAAAGGTCATGCATGCTTCATTGTTGCTTTCCCTGCACTGTGTAGTGCAGTGTGCCAGGGATCACTTGCCGATGCTACTCCTGGAATGTTCCCGCCAAAGTTTGTTTCTCCGCATCTTCTTCCTGATCGCGCGCTATGGCTTGCGCATCGCAGAGGCTGAAATGACTTTCCGAAGACGCCGCTTCCACTCTGCTCTTTCGGCCAAATTTTCAGGAAACGGACACTTCCTACAGCTTCCGGACGAACGGAGCGAACAATGAAGTGTTCACAACAGGGATCGGGTACAGCAAGTGGCCTGTTCAGAAACGACGCATAACATGCCATTCCTGTTTTAATGTTACAGAGCCAGGCACCAGCAGCAAACCCGAGTCGGTCTGCGTGCATGACGGAGCCATATGGTTCGACGGGTCGGGGCTTTAAAATGACTGGTATCTTTGTAATAATAAGCTGAGGGTGAAACGGGCTGGGCCAAGAGAGGCTTCCTGCAGATCCAACAGACGAAAGCAGAGCCAAGCCTGATGGCTGACGAGGCAAGGATCCCCCCCTACATGACCTACATGACACTGGCCACCTATTAGCACGCAGATGCCGTCGGGTATGGCCTTGTCGATGCAGAAACACTAACAACGGCAGATGCGCAAAAGGGTGTGGTGCCCGGCAAATGCACAGACGGCGACGAGTTGTAGGTTGGCTGTATCTGCACGTACGAATAACACGTTGCGTTGTCGGTGTGTGGAATATGCAACACAAGGTGGCATGGCATTACAAGGTAACTGATGATCAAAGCTGGGTTTCGAGTCCGAGTTTGTCGTTATCAACTGTGGCTTGCTGAAGCATGGCGCCTTTTGATCTGTAAATAGATATGCGAATGGCGTTTTCGATTGACCCCGCAAAGCCATGGCCTGTTGTATCCTTTTCGCCGCGCCGATTGCACCACTCGCTTTGTTGGTAGTAGCATTTGCTCGATTTTTATCCTATTTTTTTTCCTTTGTTTTATTGACGTGCCTCTGTAGTTCCACCTCGTCTGTGTAATCTTCCTCGGGCCTCGCGCGACCCCCCTTAGGCAGCCGGGTTGACCATGTTGGCCAGCACGATCCGATAGCCATCCGGATCTTCAAAGGTCTTGCCCTTTTGGTCCCAGTACGGGTTGAAGCTGGCCACGGCGGCGAAGCCCTGCGCCTGCATGCGCGCGACGGCGGCCTGGAACGCGCCGTCGTCGGGGAGGTAGAAGATCAAGAGATTGTCCGCGGTCGGGGCGCGGCCCACGGCATGCCCTCGCTTGCTCGTAAACTCGAGATGGTAGGCGGCGCCGCGGAGCCCCAGCATGACGCCGTCGAAGCCGTCGTGCTCCCCGAAGCGGAGCAGGATCGCAAACCCCAGCCCGTCCCGGTAAAATGGGATGAGGGCGTCGATGTCATCGGTCGGCCGCGCGACCCGAAGATGGGCAGCGTGAAGGGACATGGTTGGATTGTTGTCGAAATTAAATGACGTTTGAGAAGAGGAAAAATCCAATCAAGAGAGTTTCCGTATGTACATGCGCGCAATATAGTGCAAACAACTTGAACGTTGACCCTAGGGTAGCTCGAATCAGCTACCGGAAGACGGCGTCAGTCGGCGTCGTGTAGCGCAGCCAGCCACACAACTAACTCCGAGCTACAGTTGCCCGGCTCCTGTCCGGATTTTACGTCCTTTATTATTACCCAAGGTAGTCACGCAAGTCAGAGAGTACGCCCTGGTATATCAGTAACCGAAGTTGCTACCCTAAATGTGACAGATAGTCTCATCGACTCCGACTCGTCGCTGGTCAGCTGGCATACCCTGAACCACTCACGAATATAATTGTGCGTCTTCTCATCATTCTAGTACGCGTGAGCATAGCAGCTTCCTTTGGGGCCGATGGTCTACGGTGCGAGGAGGGGGCCAAGTTGATCTACCCCAGATTTACCACGTCGAGCCACCATCAAGGCTAAACCGATGTCACCATCTGCATTCCATCAGAGCGACAGTGGCGCCGTGTGATTTGACCAAGGCCGGCCAGATATATGGGGATGTAAATTTTTTCCTCGTCTAACTAGTACAAGCATCTCGCGACAACTTGCCCGAGTAAATAGAAGAGCGGTCTAGCAGTTGGCAGTGGCTTCGTACCAAGAGAGCCCCGCCGCCGTTCATTTTGCTCTTTATCAGTACGAGTAATGAGCACAACCGACTAACCAGAAGGATATACTTTGTAGGGTCACGAATGGCGCCGAAAATAATGCCCCAAGATGGGTCGCTTGCGGTGACATTTTTTTCTCTTCTGTGACTGGGCCTGGCACGTCTGTCCCGCCTCCCAAACATGTTTGATCTGTAGTTAGAGCGACGTATTCCGGCAGCCGCAAGTACCAGTATGTGTGAGGCCAATAACAAGAAAATAAGAGGCTCAAGGCCAAGATTTCTTTTCCCGCCCTGCAAGCCCTGCATCTGCTGCATCTGCGTTTGGCGTCGTTGTGCCCTGGCCCGGGTAACAAGGGGCGAGGATCAACTACACCGGGCCGACCTGAATTCCACTCGGATGCAATGCGATGATGAGATGTGCGGAGCTTCCTGGGTAACATTGCGGGACGACATTTTTCGGGTTTTCAGAGATGGCCGGATCCTGTCGCTGTACCATGGTGCCGCGTACCAGGACTTTGACGTCGACTTCAGATGGCATTCGCTGCATGCGTACTGTAGTTAGGTAATGACCTCGATACTGTTACGGCATTCGCATAGCTAGGTACTCCAATAGCTTCCAATGCTCCCTAGTTTTCACTGTCAACTTGGCCCCTGCTTGTCAGCGGGGAGTGCGGGTTTGAGGCATTTCGACAGCCCCAAAGACGCAGCCCCATCGACGACGAAGGATATGACTCCATCGTGCTGCAGTTTGACACCCCCTCTCCTCACCGGGTGTTTGATAGAGATTGCTGTCATCTTGGCTTTCCCGATGGGTCCTACCGATGATTTCTTTTTGCTTGCAGAGAGCTGTGGACAGCCAGGTCGGGCGGCTACCCACCGTGGACTGCCTGGCTGAGTCGCCGAGCGAGTACGACGACGCCATTGCTGCCAAGGCCATGGACGGGATGGACTCGTGGATGCCGGAAGATTGTTTTCATGTTGTAGGGACGTTGTGCTCGAATCATTGGAGCTCCATACCACAGCCACGCGAGAACAGGGCGAAAACGGGAAGGATGGGCGCACGAACAGATTGCTGCAACATTCATTTCAATAGGGCTCGCTCTGTCGGTCAAGAGCACCGAGAGGCTGGATATAAATATACAACTAGTAAAAGCAAACAAAAACAAGGACGAGGTTGTTGTGTGTGCTTTGTTGGACATGCCTATTCAGGCGAGCCTTGCTTACTGAGCCGGCATTGGACCTGGATATAATAGGAAGAAAGACGCGAGGCTATTGTTTTACTTGAGGCGGCAAGGCCGGCTTGCATACGGATAATACTTGGTATGTCCAATGCCCCCATAACTATGAATACACAGAACAAGGGACAAAGGGCCAGAGGCTTGGGGCGCGCCCCGTATTAATACGGAGGACATGCGAGGCCAGCTGAGGACTGACGAGGGTCAAATAGGGCCGCAAATGTGTCTGCTTTTTTCCTCCCCTGGTGTAACAAGCCAATATTAATCAATCAATGCCCCTCGGGCCCCAGGGGAAGATGGGCAAAACAATACTGGGGTAGTCTCAGCTGGATGGGTTCTACAAGGCATCACCACTCGAAAAAGAAGGCGATGCAGGGGATCGATGAGGTGACAGTCGAACCGCCAGCGTGTGGCCATGAGCGCCCTCTGATAGGGCATTTACCGAGTCCGACAACTTCTCTCCTCCCCCAAAACAGCCTCTATTACTTCGTAACTAGTTACGCTCGCTCAACGGTCTTGACCGGATAAATGAGCGGCTGGCAACAGGCGCCGCGGGTTTGCCTTGTCGACAGGGTGGGGATATTTTTTTCTTCTTCTTTTGCCGCGGATGAAATTTGGGGCTTCGGGCATTTCCTTTTGCCCTTTTCCCCCCTTCCTTTCCCACGCAAACTGCAGCGAAGCAACAGCCCGGCCGAGAGCCGCCAGATGGACCGCCAAGTTGTCGTCCTGAACAAAGACGGCATTGTTGTTGTACTTTGTAACTACGGGGGATGTGCTGTTGTATCACCAAGATCCTCCCCCCCCTTGTTCCACCAGTCCAGGCACAAACCGCCCAATAGCAAGGACAAAGACGGCAACGCCCGGCAATCCCGTTGTTGTTTCCTTGACCACTACCCTCGTTTCGTCTAATCAAAGAAGGAAGCTTCTACATAGAGCATGAATGGTTGGGGCAATGCCGAGCCAATGCTTATCGGTTCGCGACATTTGGGGGAACAAGGGCACTGAAAGCTTGCGGCAAAGTGCGGGAGAAAGGCGGCCACGGGCCATGTTGCATCAACGGGCAAGGAAAAGGGAAGCATTGGACTCTTCTGTCTTCCGCTTCCGTTCTTTTTATACATTTTCTTTTTCCAATTTTCGCGGCGTTTCTAATTGACTATCGGATACCGAGCACCGAGCGGAGCCCCCGCGTCTCCGCCCGCCGCTGGAGAAGGAGGTCCATCCAGGCAGTCGGTGGCGCGGCGCCGGGCATGAGCTGGGATAAGAATAAAAGTACCCCCGAGCGTGGGCTCCGTCACTCTTCTCTCGGCCCTCGAGCTGGGCACGTGGTGGGCCAGCTTTCTGCTCTCTGCCACGCATCGCGAAACACGGCTCTGGGGGAGGGGAGGGGGGCGCGCTCTGATCATCCACTGAGGCATTGCTATCCCGCATGCCTTGACGAATTTCCTCCAATTCCTATGCTAGCCATGGTACGAGTATGCCTTTACCAAACCCGCGCATCCCGAACCCGGAATAGGACCTCTGGACCTTGTTTGAGAGGGGGGGGGCCTCGACTTTACGTATCATCAACGCAGCAGCGGCAGGACGGCTGGCGGGCGGGCAAAAGGCGTCGCCATCTCATAGTTATTAATAAGGCCGACTGTTTTCGATTGAGTAAAAATAAAACCGCAGTAGAGGGATTGTGTATCCTCAAACAAGAGCTGACGTGGCAGCGCCAACAGACCGACCGTCGAATGGGCAGCGCTCGCTGAGCATTGGGACTGACTTGGCACTTGGCACTTGGCATCTGAGGCACAGCAATCGCGGGGGCCGTTCCAGAAAATAGGTTGAGCACCTTGTCTCGTTGTCACCCCCGTTTTGTGACTCGAGGCCATCCCGCGGGCGGTCTTTTGCTGGCCCACCTGCGGTAGCAAAAGCCAAACAGCAAGTCATGTAACTCTTGATCGCGAGTTGTTTACTACACCGGGTGCGTCTTGTGTGGTATGTATGTCCTGGTATGAAATTACTCGCGAGAAATCAGGCTGCTAGGGGGCGTGCATACGATTGCCTGTTTTGGCCGCCCTAGGATAGTGTGTTTTTTTATTATTTTTTCTTCTTCCATGTCTTGCAAACTGCATTTACCAAGCAAACGCAGTCAATAACTAGTAACTATTGTTAGTTTTGGTTGGCTCGGCTCAGTCGACTCCTCCTCCGCGGCCAAGCCAGCACGACCGCCGCGCCGAGACAACGATAACGAACAACCGTCTAGTTAGGCCTGGTCTGTATCACACCGTTTTAGACTATTTTACCCCATGGTCCCTCTGGCCCGAGACGCCGATCCCACAGGCCTGCGATAGTAACTAGTTAGCCCTGCCATCAGGGCGTCGCCAAGTGCGTGGCCCGGGGCAGCAAACCTTGGGAGGACAAAGGCCGTCCAAGAGAGACGCCCCACGAACTGGCTTCGACGAGGACAATCGAGCAAGTGCGTCCGTCGTCGGGCTTGCTCCGTCCATCTCCGCGGTCTGACTTTTTAGGAAGGCGGATGGACCATGTTGACTTTTTGTTGCCAAGAGAATACGCGTTGCGTGTAGTGCACCAAGATTACGTTACAGTTTTGCGCATTGTACTCTGTACTCTAACTAGCATTTTGTCGACTAGAATATGTAGCGCCGCGATGAGTAATTCGTACCCCATACTAAGTCGTACTGTTTGGTAACTAATTTTCATGGCCCTTGCATTGTCGGGGTTGCTGGCCTGTTCGCCATCTTTGTCCCGCGGCAAGCCAATTTCAAGGTGCCTTGGCGCCGCCCCTTTGTTTTGCACAATAATAACTAGCTTTTTGCAGGGAAGAAGCAGTTTGTATCCGTACACCGTTACTGATACATACCGGAGTATCCGTACGGATACCCGTGGATACTCGTCTCACCTTTTTTGCCTCGCACACACGGTGATTTTCGCCTGGCAATGCGACACCGACACCTAGTACCAAGACCATGATCCCGTCATGGGCATGGGCAGAGGCAAGAGGAGGCTGCGGCGAGCATTGACTGGCTACGCGCCTCAGACCGGGGCAGAGACAGCGAGACCGGGGTGTGGTTGGGATCCCGAAGTTCCCCGCCAGTCAGACGGCCGCGTCGGCTTGAGACGGGCGACCAGGGAGTGCCAGTAGTGTCGAGTAGATCTTAGATCTTGCGCCGCCCCGGAAATGCCTAACAAGGTTAGGATAGGCGCCCCCCCCTAAGGAAAATTTTTATTCAATTTTTTTTAGGAAAGGAAGAGGATCAAGCCCAAGAAGTCCTTGGCGGGCCACGGCCAGGTGAGGGCTCTTTTTAGCCTTTGCCATAAGCTGGGGTAACTAGTGGACGTTTTGACATGTGAGCCTGGCGGCTGGATACGTTTCGTTGACTATTATGAACATGGCAAAAAAAGCATCAAATGGCAAAATGAAGCTCTTGCGACCCTTGGCGCCATTCGCAAGCACCACCCCTGCTTTGGTGCTGTCAGTATAATTTTGGCGACTGGTGACTAACTAACTACTGGGTGACTGGGTCAGACTGCGCCATGTGTGACGAGCAGTGGGCGGTGCTGTCTTTTGCTTGTTGCTTGCTCGTCTGTCTGAAATGACGGATGCAAACAAGATAGATAGATAGGAAAAAGAAAGCTTGACCACGAATGGACATGTCAATCTTGCGGGTGCGCCATGATGGACTGGCTGGGACTGGGTGCTGGGCAAGGCTGGCTGAATTCCAAGCTGGAGTATCTGGGGACCCCAGACGAGAAAGAGACAATTCAATCAGAGTTAATCAGAGTAGGGGCATCCCTGGTAACTACCAAGTATGCCTCGATAACGACTGGTACCGAGGTGGCAGTTGTTTGTGCCATGTGTACTGGTACTACTGGTTGGCGCTACTGATTGCCAAAACGAAAAGCCGCCGCCAAAGAGGCACAAGAGCTGAATAAAATGGCGGCGTCTGTGGCTGGCGGTGTTGTCGGTCTGGAACTTTGGTTGGTAACGGGGTAACTTAGAAGCCAGGCTTCTCAACAGGATACCTGTCACGTACCACTTGTTTGGGTTGCGACACGCAGCAACGAGGCGGACAAGTAAAGAAGAGGCGGCGGCGGGGGGGCTTGGTGAGAAAAGAAGGAGGAGACGACAAGCCGGATTGATTTGCGCAAGCCTCCTCGTTGAGGGAAAAAAGATGGCGTCAAGGGTCCGGATTTGGGACTCGAGGATTCTGGTGCATAACTAGTTCGATGGGCATGCTCCCAACAGCCGAGACATTGGGCGAGGACAGTGTGTGGTTTACGATTGATCAATGATTGATCAATAATTGAGTTTTATACTTTTTTATACTCGCTGGATTTTTTGTATTTTGAAAAGAGGTGGATAATGAAAATAGAAGATGCAACAAAAACCACGCCATACAATGCGCAATGAATGACGTATTCGGGATGACGGACTTGTCAAATCTCGACAGATTTTTTTAAACTAACGTTACCACCTGCTTGAAGAATTTTAATCTGCGATCCGAGTTATTTTCTTGTCCAGAACTCATCAGGCCCCATCACAACACACATGCACCTACACACACGCACATATGCATCACATCACACCATTGTACGCGCTTTTTGGCCCGAACAAGACTCCACAAAACCTCGCAACCCGGACCGTAGGGGGGATGGGGGCCTGACCATGTTTGGGCAGGGCTAAGTTTTTTTTTTTTTTTTTTTTTTTTTTTTTTTTTTTGGAAGAAAAAAATGAGTTTCAAACCCAACAAAATAAAATCTCCAGCAAAAAGCTGTGGCATCAGGGTTGAACAAGTCGTTTGCCCCCAGAGTGGGTTGTCCTCTTTGTCCCTTCATGGTGGCGGCGCAACGCCCGGTTTGTGGTGCATCTCGATTTGCTGGGCCTGGACCAAAAAAGGCTTGTCTTGTCATCTGTAATCTGTCCAGTCGATTTCCCCATTTCCCCCTGGGCGCGGATGGGGAATCATACGGCGTCATGGCCGAGATGACATGACCAGCCAGCCCATGGGCTAGTTCACAACGTACTTACATACAAATGACTTGTTAACGATGCATCTCCGGCTCTCCTGTCCTCTGCTTGGCTTCTATTTTTACAGAGAAAATACGAGCCGCCAAAACGGCCAGAAATGCTACCCCGTCTGCTTCCGTACGCGTGGATGCTGGGGACTCACCAAACGCCACCAGCTGGTACCTACAGCACTGTAGGTCAGTACAAATTACTGTAGGTCAGTACAAATCCGTAGTGTAGGTAAGTACGGTAGGTCAGTACTGTACGTATGTATGTACACGTCTTCTGCTGCCTGACCCGACATTGTTGCAACTTGACAAAGGCATTCCCCCACAAAATAACTTGTTGGGATGCATCTTCTTTGTCGGCAATGAGCTTGTTTTTTTGTTTTACCTTGTCCATTTCACCGAGCAACGGCCCCCAATCCTATCCGAGAAGCCGTACCGTACCATACGGATACAAGAAAGCTGCGAGGCAGAGAAAAATCAACTGCCAGATGCAACACCATGTGCCTGCTACTATACGTCAAGCGGGCTACTTCAAGTTTCAGCAGGCTTGCCAGTCAAATGCCGTGGACCTAGTACAATGTGGGCAATAATACAATAATACTGGAATTTCGGACCGTCTGCAACGTCAACCGCAACGCCAAGGCAAAGTACCAAATCATGTCATCACTACCGATGATAACGAGGGGGCCTTTTGTGTCCCTTGCAAAATGTCCTTGCTCAAGGATTTTTTGTTTTTGTTTCTGCCCCCTTGGTAAATGCAACCTGGTGGCCGTCCACTAGCTACCCTACCTACGGCTCATCTCAACATCTCAACAAGTATGTAACTAACAAAATGCAAATGAATTGGGCCGACCCCGGTGCAAGCGAGCAAGAACCGCAACCAGTAGCATGTCTTGCCGTCGATGGCCGCGGGCCGAGCTCCGATCAAGCCCCTGCATTTCCCACCAGGTGCGATTTTTCTTCTGTCACCTTGGGTTTCGCCATCTGTGAGATTTGAGAACACGGGGTAAGACCACGTCGGTCTTGTGCGCTTGAATGCAACCGAGAGACCTTTCAGCTGTTGCTTCTGCTGGGTCAGCAGCCGAACGAAGACGGGTTGGGTTACCACCCTGATTTATAAGTGAATGATTAGGCAGAAAAGAACATTACTAGGTAGGTAGAGCCTGGTAATTGGTAGGCTTGTTACAGCGGCTCATACCTCTCATACCTTAGTACCTTTAGTACTCTACCATAGGTACGGAGTACATAGGTACCTAACATAGGGGCTGGACCGCGATAACCTGGGGGTGAGTGGACAAGAACCACCTGGGGCAAAAATTGTCGGGGCTACTGGGGAGGTACAGCGGTCTGGCGGTGTTGGCTAGCTGCGGGCGTTGTACCAGGCATGTCTCAGCCAGATGGCTCCCCGTACCAGTAGGCTCGTCTCCGTCCAACATGGTTCCAACATGGTGCCAGGTACGTACCTAGGTTAGTCGGTACCTACCGCTCTCTCCTGTTTACTGGTAGTTCCTCCGTACTCCGCGCTGATAGTAGCGAACTGTAGAGATTGCCAGAGACACTCGATGGAACGCAACCGGGGCAGCTTCCCCATGGGCTCGCCAATCCTGGGCCAAAAAGGCAAAAAGACCCGAAACCGCCAGTTGACGGCCAGAAACGATAGTTAGTGTCATCTCCTTTTTTTTTCCTCGATTTTTTTCGACTGCCTGCTGTGCCGTCTGCAGGGAGACTGGTTCTCCTGTCGCAACCATCCAGTCATCCCGTCTAGTGAACGACTCTTCACATCATGTCCATCCGTGAGGCATCTACGAATTACGTAGGTACATACCTAGGTAACTAGCTGACTCCCTATCTATCCGTGCCGACCTTGATATCTGGCCCGGTTAACCCGCAATCGTGCTGGAATGGCGGCCAATCAGCCCAGCACGACAGCGCCTGCTCCGCCCTTGCGCCATTGGGAGAGAGAGTAAGAAAGCCTGCTGCCTGGAAAGAAACGCTGGCACGCCGGAGAAGGAGGCCTTTTCCCCTTTGCTGGCCCAGTGGAGAAGGGCCTTGCGAAATCTCACCTGAGAATCCTCTTGCCCTCAGCCAAGAAGCCCGCCGTAGTGCCGAAGGGGACAGCAACTACTCCGTAATTTGTAGTTACCTATCAACTGAACTGGGGGAGCCCAAGGGGAGGGAGGTGGTGGGGGAAGTGGTGCTGGGCAGGAGGGGCGTGTCGGACAGATTTCTTTCTTGACTTTTTTTCTTCTCCAGGGCTTGTGTGCTGTCGGGCTGCTTGTCCACCTCACTGGAGGGATGACTGGCCGTGCTGGCGCCGTGCTGGGGCGCGTTGGCGCAATCAGGTCCCCCCCGCCCGCTGCTTTTGGTATCAGTGGACAACAGACGGCCCTCTCCCCATCCCCCAGGCGGTGCACATGGAACTTTGCTAGGCTGTTTTTTCCCCCAGACCAGCTGTCTCGGACGGTGCTGCGTGGCCCCAAAAACTCCACAAGTACCACGAATGCCGCAGTGCTGCTGCCCCGGTTTTTGGGCTTGTCAGGGGGGGGAGGAGTCTGGAGGGGAGGAGGGGTGCGACTGGGGGCCCAGAGAGAAGGGGGGGCGTGTCCAACCTAGACCGCGCCTGCAAAAAGGCAAAAAAAAGGACAGAAAAAAAAAGACTGCAAAGGGTACCTGACCTCAAACGCCGACATGTACCTCCCGCTACCCACAGTGCCTTCCTCTCACCCCCTGCCCCCGAAGCACCCTCTGGAAGCCTGCCGAACCCTGCTGAGCGCTGTTGTAGGGCTCCTCCAGCGACTGCAGTGGGCCGCAAGCATGTGCCTGCTCCCAGCATGGTCGGTCGAGGTACCTCTGCAAACTCGCTCAGGTGTACCCGTCACCCCCCCGGAACCCGCCTTTTATAACCTGTCCCTCCCCCCCCATTCTCGCGCAGGAAAAAAAAAGATTCCGTTTCTTTCCTCCAAACTCACGCCAGCACCTTACTCCCCTCACATCATCACCACCAACGCACTCGCAACAATACTTTCCGCTCACGCCTCGAAACAAGGAAAAAACCCTTCAAGATAATACCAACCGTGCAATCATTCCCTACTCTGAATTGCTTCAACCTCGAGACTACAGACTCTTCTTCTCTCCGCATACTTGCCCCCCCCGCAAAATCGCTCGGATCTACTCGCCGCATATCGATCACATGCAACGAGCACACTCAGCGTTTGAGATCTCGAATCTACTTCACCACCAACCACAACAACAACCTCTTGGTGTTTATCCAAGCAGCAACCTCCATCGAGGTGACAGAGACATGGCTTCCGCTGCCGTTAGCGTCATCAAGCCCAACGGGCCTCTCCCTACCACCCAGGCTGCCGATAGCACCAACACCACCGAGCTGCCTCGCCCATACAAGTGCCCTCTCTGCGACAAGGCTTTCCACCGCCTCGAGCACCAGACAAGACACATTCGCACTCACACTGGCGAGAAGCCTCACGCCTGCCAGTTCCCCGGCTGCTCCAAAAAGTTTTCTCGCTCCGATGAGCTGACGAGGCACTCGCGAATCCACAACAACCCCAACTCTCGCCGTGGTAACAAGGGCCAGCAGCAGCAGCTTCACCAGCAGCACCCCGTCCACCACGGTCTGCCTCACCACATGCACTCTGAGGGCCTCATGGCTCCTCCTCCCGCCCCCAAGACGATTCGTTCCGCTCCCACCTCGACCCTGGGCTCGCCCAACGTCTCGCCGCCTCACTCGTTTGCCTCGTTTGCCTCCCCCCACTCTGGTGCTCACGTCTACAGCCGCAATGGCGACATTTCCATGCTCGCCAAAGCCGCCCACCAGGTCGAGCGTGAGAATCTTGGCCACGGCCACTCGGCTCGTCACCACCCTTACTACAATAACGGCGCCTCTCACCACCCTCGCGGTAACCCTGCCGGCCTAGGCTCCTACCACATGTCGAGATCCCATTCGGGCGAGGACCACGGCGATGACCACTACCACAGCTCCCTCCGCCACATCAAGCGCTCTCGCCCCAACTCGCCCAATTCTACCGCGCCGTCTTCTCCCACCTTTTCTCATGATTCTCTCTCGCCCACTCCTGACCATACGCCCATTGCTACGCCGGCTCACTCGCCGCGCCTCCGCCCCTTTTCGGGCTACGAGCTGCCCAGCCTACGCAACCTGTCTCTGCAGCACACGACGCCTGCTCTGGCCCCCATGGAGCCCCACCTGGAGACACCTGCCTTTCCTCCGATTCTGCAGCAGAGCGGTGCTCAGCGCACCGGCATGTCTCTGACGGATATTCTCAGCCGTCCCGACGGCAACCAGCGAAAGCTCCCCGTGCCCCAGCCTCCCAAGGTGGCGGTTCAGGATCTCCTCTCTGACCAGGGCTACCATGGCAACAGCGGACGCAGCTCTGCTACTGGCAGTCTCGCCGGCGGCGACTTGATGGATCGCGCCTAGGAGCCGCCTCACAACCGCCGCGGCGACGACTTTATGACTTGGGAACATAGACGGTTAAAGGATAGACATTGGCGTTTACGGGTGTACGCCGACGGCCGCTTCTCCTCTGTACCGGCAGTGCCACAGAGGCAGGTGGCTACGTCGCGCGAACACAAATTTTGCTTTTGAATTGACTTTGTTTTTCTCGTCTCAGTTTTGGGGACTCGTAACTTTTTGTGCAAAAACATTGGGACAAAACGGACAGGACCAGGAAAGGAACGGACTTAGACATCACCACTTCGCGGCGCACTCTTTACATTTCTTTTTTTGCTCGTTGGCTTTGCCTGCTCTTTTTGAGCAATAATATTTGGACTAGTTTATTTACATGGATGAACCTACGCAACCAGTGTAGGGAGCGTCAGGGAGCCCAACAATACACAATATGACAAGTGCGCTCTGGTTTGATTGCCGTGACCGGTCGACTGATTCAAAGAATGGCACAGCCACCTTGTCTAATAAGCAGGCACACGCACACGCGCACACAGGCGCACACCTGGGCTCTCACGCACTGCACCACTGACAAAGATAGCCCACTTTCGCCTCGTTCAGCTAATCTGGTGAGCATGTGCACGATTGAGTGAGTGACTAGTAGAAAACGTGGGCAGCCCACGGGGTGCCAGTGTGGAGGTCAGACGGTCGGACCCATGGCGCGGCGCCGCCCATTTCGCAGTGGTTCTGTTGCGCACCACTCGCTCGTTCCATGTCGTCATTTGCTGGGCGCCAACCTTTCCGAGGCACCCGTTTTTTGTCCCGTCATTTTTACGTTTTTTGTCTCTTTTTTTTTCATTTTACTTTGTAACGCGGCAGCACGGGTCTAGAAGTCTCCAGCCCGGCCATCATGGATGATAGAGGGGTGAGGGCGGGGGGGGGGGGGGGGGGTGGGCTGGAGGAAGGAGGAAGGTGTGCGGGATCCAGCTACCGAGATCACGCTCCGGAACGATGGCTAGGAGCCAGGAAAAGGGAAAGATAAACAGGCCACCCTCCTCTGGCCATCGACAAACAAAACTAGTTAGCACAGATGGAGGGAAAGAGATGTGTGCTATCGGGACGGACGGACCGGCCTGCAGAGTTGGACCGGTGACACGGGAGGGGGGGAACGGTTGAGCCGATGACAGGCGGCAAGCTGGCTCAGATGAAAAAGAAATATATCTGGGCGGCCACGTTTGCAAGACGACTGCCCGGAGACCGGAGGCCAGCGAGCGGATGCGAGAGAATAGACGAAACCATAGGCAAGTAATAAATACATGTATATATCTCAAAAACATTTGCCACAGACCAGGCAAAAGTGTGGAAACTTGCCCAACGGCTATCGAATTTGTGGCCCTGTCCTGACATTGGATGCCCTCTTTTATGGTTATTTACGCGGTATTTCTTACTTCTTCTTGCGGCTCTTGTGTCTGTCATAGATAGCCCTTTTTACGTGAATCGGTATGCAATATATATTACGTTTACACAGTACCAGGCACCACGAATTATGTGGACGGAAAGGGTGGGAACAGAACACACAGAGAGAGGGCTCGCCTCCATGATCCAACCTCTGCAGATTAAACAACGTGATTTTGCGACTGGATGGTGCAGGCTCTTGTTAATATATTCACTCGACAACGTGCAGCGTTTCTCGTACCAAAAAGCTTGTCGTGTTTTTGGGGGGGGGGATCAGCGAAACCTTGGATCGGGGCAGGGATCGGTCTAACTAGAGTAACGTAGCCCTGGGTAAATTATCAAAAGAAAAGAGACGAACAAGTTCAGCCGAAAAGTCGCCAATTGCCAAGCGCCTCTTGTCTCTTTTGGAGCGTCTCCCCCCCCCCGGTTTGCCAACACAAGAAGTATAACCGTTGAAACCAGCGTTTCGCTTTTTTATAGACAGCCGCAGGAACCCAGGCTCTTGCAGTAAATTGCGGCCGGCGGTTTCTATTTCTATTTTGACCTTGAGGTCCAGGCTACGAAGCTTGGCGGGCCGCAAAGGACATGTAATGAGCAAAACGACAAGGACCGCTTTCCCTGATGGAGGATACCCTTGGGGGAGTCTGCCTGGGGTGCTTGCGTGCAGCCACATGTAAAGATACTGGTTGCACAAGCCCGTCTCGGACCGCCGAGTGCTGCGTTCGGAGCTTCCAGAGCGAGAGCGAGAGAGAGAGAGAGAGGGCCACTGTCCAAGCGGCTGCAACTAACCACTGAATAGCTCAGCAAAGTGAACACCTTTTCTGCCCCTGCAATGGCCCGATGCGACCCCCTTGCCCACGACTTTGTTGTCGATGCGTGGCGGTTCATAGCAGGCGCCGCATATAGCCCATATAGATTGGCTTGTCCTCCTCCCCTTGCTGCCCGTGGGGTTGCAAGCTGGTGCTGTGGCGGCTGTCGGTGAAGGGAGTTTTTACGAGTGCAACGAGAGGGATGCCATGGCACGGCGGCCATGTACGGTATATTTCCATGATTGACATGCCCATTCCTTATTGCAGGTGCAGGATGGTTGCCTACCAAGCATTGAAGCAAGACGGGGTGCATTGCTGTAAGCCAGGAGGCGTTTGCATCTTATCTGGTCTGCCTTTTCTTCTTTCTCTTTTTCCGAGGCCTTTTACTTTGTTTACCAGATCAGGTCACAATGGTTCAGTACTCTGTGAATATTTTACATAATTGGGAGGAAAAATCACATCATGGATCTCGCGTAGGTTATGTGGCCCTTGATGGTTATACTTGCGTGGTGGATTGCATTTTGGGGGCTGTGGCGGCTGCATGGCGATCTACTCTAGCAAAAGTACGAAGAAATCAAAAATTGGATGAAGAGAAGGTGCAAAAAGAAAAAAAAAAGTAAGAGAAATGAAAGAGAAATTCAGCAAAGTGAGCGCAACGTCTTGACAAAAGCGCGGCAACTGTTGCTCCCAAGGCGTGCAACATGCACATATCCTCTTTCGGCCAGTGCTGCATTTACAAAGTCGTTGCGAGTCACAAACTGACCCGGCCCATCAACTCGAAACATGCGGCAGAGATTCTGCCATGGCGCAAAGCAACACAGCGAGCGACACGGGTTCTTCGCCAAGGCCTCTGGTTGCTGCTGTGGCTTTGCGAAACGTGTTGATGATGCCCGTTGATTGGGTTCGCTTTCGGGCCAACCAGCGCCCTTTGTTCAACCCCCTTCCCAGGACCCCAGGAGGGAAGAAAATACAAGAATAAGTTGAGAGCAAAAAATAAGCCGTTTCCTCTGCTCTCCGCTCGGGTAGGCTGAGGGGGACAAGGGGGTGAATTGGAAAGCCAAGACGGCGCCCCATCATGCCCTAGTTAACGTCGCCCTAGATGTTCAGCCCAGAAGAACGGGCCGGCTCTCGATAACACACGGCTGCTTGGTGGCTTTATTGGCATCACATACCATACCGCCCTTGTCCTCTCGCCAACGCAAGCAACACGCTCGCCAGCTCGGCAAAAAAACCTTGTTGAATTCCCGGATTTCTCTGCATCCCTGCCCAGCAAAAGGCCCGCTCAATTTCTCCCACAGTTGTCTTTGACGGACACAAAACGGGGAGGGGGTAACATTGATTCCGAGGGTTCGCTGCTCGGAACGAAGACAAGTCAGCCAGTCGGCCCGCGATGGCCTGATTGGCGCCGCAATCTGTGGTACGACAAAGCGATGGTAGCCTTGACCCAAAACGGGTAAACGCTCAAGGTGAGATTCATCGTTTACCCATGGGGCAAAAAGGCCACCATCACAAGCTAACCCCCGTATCAGCGAGCTCCCCCACGGGGGCAGACGGCCTGAGCTGGAAAGCTTCCTTCTCGCCACCTTCCCCTTTTTTCGTTTGCATTATCTGGTGGCGTTTTTCCCCCTCCCCAAGTTCCAGAAACCGCCAATCTGGGCAAACTAAAATGGCCGTGTTATCATGATTGGCAAAGCTACATATGACATATGTATGGATGGATAGGCAAGAGACCACAAAGTGTGGGGGTGGAGATTGGTATGGGATAATCACAAACTAGGATAGTCCTAGTTGAAAAAAGAGCCAACTAGTTGTACATACATGAAAAGAAACAAGTGATAAAGTTGACTAGGTAGTTATGGCGGGCTGTCCCAACAACATGTGAAGAACGAGGCGGAGCGAGAATCCGGGGGTGGTGCCGGAAGCTTGGCCTTTTTCTTTTCTTTTCTTTGGTCCCTAACGCTTTACTTCAAACGGGCTCAAAACGGCGTGGTTCTTTACACGGAGTTTATAACTAGGGAGGAAAGAACTTCAAGATGGGACTCTCTAAGAACCGGTGCTGGTGGCGTACAAAATGTCCCCGTATTCCCCAGAAGAGGGGGGTGTGATGATGGCGACTAGCGGCGTCGATGGGCACACAAACTATTCTTTTTTTTTTTTGAAAGATGACGAGATAGCAGATATGGGTATTTTCATTTTCCACCGTGCAATTGTTGCAAGGAACAGGGCCGGCCGCGGGGGGGGGGGGCGTTTTGGCTTCGGCTTCGCCGAGGGATTGCGCCTCGCTGCCCCGGAAAACGGGCACCTTCTCACGGTGAAGGAGGGAGGGCTATTATGAACAAGGAGGATCAAGCCTGGCATGCACGATGAATGTAACCCCCCACGACCCTTGGAACTTGTAGAGGGGGGGCAATTTGGATGCCAAAAGAGCCACCCAGGGCAAAAGGGCAATCCCCACGGTCGTGTCGGATGGGCACGATTGGACAGATTCAGGTACATTGTAAGGGGGATGCAGGCAGTGATTCTTCTTCCTTGGATGGTCCAATACTCTTGTACAATGGTCCTCTTCGCTTACACGAGCACGTTTTTCGCTTCCCACGCCATCAAGGTACATGGCAACCAGTGTAAGACGGGCAGCAATCTCGGTGTCACCCAAAACGGCTACTCCTGGCCCAAGGTCTGGACCGCCTACAACATAACGCGCTTCCCGGCAGGGCCTTTTTGTTACGTTGCAGTGAGTTCGCTGTATGTATGTCACCAGTAATAACTCTGTGTGAAGAAGCGAGTTCGTCAAAATGACAACCCTGTAGGCAGGGGGGAAGCGAAGCGATTTCCGTAGTTCCTCGGTGGCTTACAACGGGCTTCCCCTCGTCGGCGTCTAGCCCAGTCACTGCGCTGCAAGAGGCCATGTTCCTGTTGCGACAGGCTGGAAGAGCGCTTACCAGGAGTTGCTAACTAACAGGTAGGTAACTACAGCAAGGCCCCAACGTGTTAGCCGGGCCGTCTTTTTCTTCCTTCTTTCTTTCTTCTTTTTTTTTTGTTACGGGACGAACCCCGCTGTAACTACGCTGGTTTTGCTTGACTCGCAGCCTCGGGCATTCTCGGAGCGCGCGCCACTGTTCTCCTGCTTGATAACGGGCGAAGACAAACTTGTACGGAGAGGTGGTTTTTCTGCGTCATCGTCACACCAGTGGCGAGGGAAAAAAAAAACACAAAAAAAATCTTCATCTGCACGTTTGTTGTTCCCAAGACGCGGGGCAGTGGACAGTACCTGTCCTGCAAACAAAAAGCCAAGAAGAAAAATGGTGTTATAATAGACGATGATGGAGCAATATTGCACACCCCCAAGCCTGAGCAAATAGCGAGGCTGCTCCGCTCGGCGCTGACACTACTGCGTGCTGTGGTGAGAAAAAAGGGAAAAAAGGGCTTTTCGCCTGCCTGATTTATACATATCTTGGGGGTACTAATGCCCAGCCAAGGGAACGCCACTGGGGGCTTTTTGCCTTACCCATTCCCCATTATCCTTGCCAGCGATGGGAGTCGAGGGGGGTTGCAAGCATGGGCATATATATGGATATGTATGTATGTATGTATGGGCATTGAGAACGGATAGGACCGGCGTACGACTTGTAGTTACCAACAAGTGTCAACGAGGCCGCCGAATTCGTGGTGCAAACATGTGGCCAGCCAAGGCACAGGGGCGGCTAGAATCGAACGAGGCCCCTGCAGCAACCGCCGCTATGCAGGGCCAACAGCGCCATTCAACGGGCACCTGTCCTCTCCTCCTCTCCTCCTCTCCTCAACAACGCGCCCGTGGTATGGACAGCTGCTGCTTCTGCATCAAACAAAACAAACTTCTCCTTCCGCATCTTCTGCCCCCCCCCATCTGGCCGAAACGGCAGCTCCGCCCCGACAGAGAGAAAAGAAAAAAAAGGAGCGCGCGCGGCGTATGCATGGCCTGATCTACACCATCCTCCTTGTTTCGTGAATCCCGCTCGATCTTCCGATGCATAGCACTATATCCGCTATACATACATGGACCAGCCCCCCCCCTCCTCTCCACCACCCTCAGGCCAGGCGCGAGGTTGTCTCGAGGCGGTGCGTGTGGCAAGCATCAACAACAACCAGACAAGAAAGGTCAAGACTGCGCTGCCTTTGTGGCGTGACGGGTGCTTACCGCGCTACAGTACATACAACGCTCTCAGAATAGAACAACGCAAAAACCTGATGACGGAGACGACGGCTGAGCTAGTTAGGCTCCGCGTTTCCCGAGTGCGACGCTGCGACTGAGTAGTTGTACCCTTTTCGCTGTCAGGAGATGGGGCGCGCCAGAGTGCCTGTCAAGCAGTGACTTGTACCAGAGGACAAGGTTCAAGGCATCCATCCTGCAGGTACCTACATACCTCTCGTCGTCTTTTCGCCATGTGCCGGCAGAACCCGCTCCGCTCCGTAATACAACCAACGCCGGCCAGCGGCATGTCACCCATGTGTCTACAGCGACCTGCCGTGAGAGAGCAGAAACGATACCTAGAGGGCATCACGTAGCATTCTTGTCTCAACCCAGCTCGACGTTGGTTCGCAAGATGAGCCAAAGCGGCCGTGGCGCACGGAGACCGGCTGGCTTCTGTGAGCGCCGTAGCCCCTCCCCCCCATGCGTCCATCATTTGGCACTGATTTGCCGACAGCCTCATGTAAAGAGTTGGTAGTATAAACGATACCTGAACCATGTCGTCTTGCCCAAGCATCTCGCCAAGCGTCGCTACGCGCTGCTTGAATAACGAGCAAGTTGACGAGTCAAATGGGTATCCAGAGACAGACCGTTTCCGTTCTGACGCCATCCGGGGCCGCCATGGTCCCAAGTCTGAAAGTAACTAGTAACTAAAAGATTCATGCTCCAAAACGGGCCGACGTCGAAAAAGCCAGAATGACGGCATGGGCCCTGCGGATAAAACGCCCCGCGTACGCTGCCCGCGTAGGGCTTTTACCAAAAAGTCCGGGCAGGACTTTGCATCGCCGCTATCTTTGCATCTTTCACCCCGCGCTGCTGCGATGGCGGCTGCAGCTCCTTATCACGCCCCATAGGCCGGCAAACAAGCAACGCTCTACAATGTTTGTGGCAAGTCGTATCAAGCAAGACGCGTTGCCGGCTCACAGGGCGACAAGGTGCAGAGTGGCTCGCGATACAGCAGTGAGAGTAACCTCGTGCGATTTGCCAAGTGTAGAATACTGCGTTAGGCAATAGTTACAAAGACCTTGCGTGTAGTTGGAGCAGAATCGGGCACATCGGTTCTGCTTTCATACTGGTCTGCATAACTAGTTAGAGTTACCAGTAGTCGCGGTTATGTTATGTTGTGTATAAGTGTTTGAGTCATCAATTTCGTAACCTCGGCTCAAATGGCCCCCACTTCGATTCTGGTCTTCCCCCGCGGGGTATTTCCATGCCTGGACAATTGGTTGTTTTGCGAGCAATTTCTGCGGTCAAGGTCTCATTCCAGGGTGAGTAGATTGGGAACGCGCCACGCGGCCGTGCCAGCTGCCTGCTGTCAGATTAAAACAAAGTTTTCCTCTACAGTAGCCTACCCGCCGGTGTGTCCCCAAAGGGGAACAAGGCGTCCTCGAGGTGGAGAGACCGTGCTCGGCCGTTGGCCGTGGCCCGAAGAGGCTGTTGGTGGTGCAGAGCCTATCAGGCAATAGCCGAGGCACAACGAAATGAGGCTCAACAAGCCAAAATCCTGCAAAGCAATCGCGTTTCGGCTATCGCGACGCTCCTGACAGGGGTTCTTTACCCACTGGCCCTTGACCCCAGCTGCCCAGCAAAAGCCCGGCCGCCATATCCGCAATCCCTGGTGCCATTGATTCGTTTTTCGGCGCGTGGCGGGATCGTATCTTCTGCCGATGTGCTGAATCCCTGACGCAATGGCCAGTCTTCACATGCTTTTGTGCCTCTCGCAACTTCCATTCTCCAGTATCTTCTCCTCCAGTCTCCTCACCAAATCCCAGTCAAGCTTGGTCCCTGTCTCCCCGCTCTCCAAATCTCCCCCAGGCCAGCATTAAAAGGGCCTATGAGCAGAGCCTCATCTTCCGCGTGCAACCTCGACTCTAATCACACACCCTCCGACGGTCTCCGTCGCCTTGAACCCATCCCGTCCGAAAAGGTACTTGCTCGTATGCCGCCACAAGTATTCGAGTTTCCGATAATAGTGCAGATACTCTTCTGGGGCGTGGGAAACTCTAGCGCCGTCGTACAGGACTGGATTCGCCTCAAATCGAACTGCCCTGGAGCTCCCATGAATATTGCATGTGATCCAAGTGTGCATATGTATCTCCAAGCATGGAGCTGAGAGTTCTGTTTACGAAGCTTGTCATGGCGGCAAATCAACAGAGTCGACAGAGTCGCCTCCAACTCCTAATTCGAGACCAGATTGAACCGCACGTTCCAGCCTCAGGCAGGACTGCAACTTGACTGACACCAGCCTGTCTCTTTCCAGCGTTCTCGAATCTAGGGCCTTGCACGGGATTTGGCGGCTCCTTGATTGGCAGCTCACATCCCAATTACAACAAGAAAGCACCCGGCTTCTTTCTTCCTCAGCAACACATGCCATTCTGTCCAGTCAGTCTACCACCTCGCCTTATTTTCACTCGTTTCTGAGGGTCGATTGTTCCTTAAGGAAGTGATGATATGGAAGCCGAAGTTTTGCATCCGTAACAAAATCAACAGATGTAAGGCATCATGCTAACACGGAATCCTGATTCAAGAAATGCCTCCTCACCTGCATGCTGACCGTTTGGTGCTCCCCTTTCGACCCCAATATGCCCATTTGTCAAAACGCTGTCCTTGCTCATGATGCTCGAAATAGTATACAATTTGTACAGGGGAATTTGTCATCAGCGGCATGGATAAGACTGAGTCCCGCGAGACAGCTTCCCATATGCTGCCTCAATCCCATTTGACCCCAAACAGGGTGAATGACTTCTTTCCAGAATCGGATCGTTTCGCATCGGAATTCTCCAGATAGATTCGCCCATGACCTTTGACATCGACAAACAGGTACTTGTATTCGTAATCGGAGTGTCCGAGAGGCTTGACCATATGGACTTGCGCTACACCCTGGTTGCGAGGTCCTTCAACCTGTGGCATGGTTAGATATGACCCGTCTAGACGACGAAATGGCACGTACGTGAAAGTGTAAGAGCAGGTGGTGAACTCCCTGCTTATCCACGCGCTCCGACGACCTGCAAAGGCGCATTAGTACACATGGCTTGACGATATTGGATCCATTCAAAATACGCTAGAGGTCGCGCGCGCTGCCACTTGTTGTTCGTCTCTTCTCCATGAGCGAGAATCTTCTTTGCTTCGCCGAAAAGCTCCAGACATCGCTCGTCCTTTTTGATCTTGTCAATGGCTCGGTTGAACTGGACCGTTTTGCTGTTTGGCGAGAAGACGTCCGTCCACAAAAGGTATCCGACTCCTCCCTGCAACAGATCATTGGAATTAGTTTGGAAACATGCGCAGGAAAATGCGCTATTCGCATTGTATAGGGTACTGACAGTGAGCACGAGACCAACGAGGACAAGTCCAACGTTGAAGCTCTGCTGCGTGGCGCGAGCCGCCTTCTCTGGGACCGAAAGCTCGGTCCAGGGGACATAGCCGTCGTCATTAAATGGTGTCACGCCTCGTCTCTTTGGCCCTAGGGGCGTCGGTCCTTGTGTATTTTGCGTCGCATACGATCGAGCGATTGTCCAGGTGCGCAAGCTGTTGTTGGTACTGAGAAAGCTCGTCGCGGGGCGCAGGGCCGCAAGGGAGGTGACGGGTTTCATGACGTCGAAATTCGCGCGTACATGTCCTCAAATACAATGAGAACAGCCTAGAATCATAGGATGAGGTAGCTACAATTGCTACTGAATGCTGGGAACTTGCACTTTTGTAGCTTCCATTGAGGCATCGCTCAACCAAGTTCTAGACCATGGGAGGCTCACCGCCCTCGGCAGAGCCATAATGTGGGGGCGAGGGCCCAATTTCATCCAATGACGTTGGGCGATTTCCCTTCATGCCACTTCACCACAATAGTCCGCCCGCCCTGACCTCCCTGACCTCCCTCCGAGTCTCCTTATTCCGTATTGGCCGTACTCTACGAGCAACCAACACATAATCTTGATCGCTGCCTGTCTATTTCACGTAATATAGCCTTCTGAGTATACACCCGCCGGCCCAGAATACCGAGCATTGCCTATTTCACCCGGTTCACCCCTTCTACCCGCTCGACAAGATGAGTGGCCTCGCGACGAAACAGCAGTCGCACAAGATCTTTGAGAAGCTCAAGTCGAAGCTGCCTAACAAGGTTTGTAGCGCGCCTCTTGGAAGAGACTGATGCGGCGGCCGAAGCTAACAAATCGTGTTTGCGACCAGACCTGCTTTGACTGTGGGCAAAACAACCCCACCTGGACTTCTGTCCCCTTTGGCATTTACCTGTGTCTCGACTGCTCTTCGAACCACCGCAATCTCGGCGTCCACATCTCTTTTGTCCGCTCTACAAACCTCGATCAATGGCAATGGGAACAGCTGCGAATGATGAAGGTTGGCGGCAACGAGTCGGCTGCCAAGTTCTTCCGCGCCAACGGCGGCACTGCAGCCCTCAACAGCAAGGACCCTAAAACCAAATACCAGTCCAATGCCGCCACTAAATACAAGGATGAACTGAAGCGACGTGCCGCCAAGGATGCGCAGGCGTACCCCGAGGAGGTTGTCATTACGGATGGTGCCGATGATGGCTCTGCGACACCGGCCGGCGAGCCAGACGACGACTTCTTCTCGTCGTGGGACAAGCCGGCCATCAAGCGCCCTACGCCCCCAATCTCGCGTACGGCCACACCGCCTGTTGTTGGCCGCACACCGTCTCCTTTCATCAATGCCGGCCAGGATGGCTCACGATCCGCGTCGCCCCTAGCTAAGGCTGATGGCGCCGCTGACCCCCGGCCCGCTACTAGTCGCACGTCGTCTGCAGCTTTGAGAAAGACGACTACGACAGGCGCCGCCCGCAAGACGAACGTGCTTGGTGCGAAGAAGACGACGAAGCTTGGAGCCAAGAAGGTAACTGGCGACGTCATTGACTTTGATGAGGCGGAGAAGCTGGCCAAGGAGGAGGCCGATCGAATCGCCAAGCTGGGATACGATCCCGATGCGGAGGCAGAGCAGGCTCCTGCCAACTCCGGCTCTGCTGCCACCATTATTTCGCCCACTCCCGTCAGCCCCGCGCAGGGCGGCTCATCACATACTCGGCAGAAGTCGAACGTCGAGGTGGAAGTCGCTCGACTCGGTTTTGGCCAGATTGGCGGCGGCTCCAAGGCTGCAGCTGCCAAGGACACAAAGAAGAATACTGGCGGTTTTGGCTCCGTCGGTCCCGTCAAAGCCTCTACTGGTAGGTTTACGCTGGGAGACTGCATTCACGTGATGATGGCTGTCGGCTAACATGTTTCCTTCCTAGATGACTCTGACAACTACGCCCGTAGCAAATTCGGCACGCAGAAGGGCATCTCGTCGGACGAATATTTTGGCAAGGGAGCATACGACCCCAACTCGCAAGCCGAGGCCAAGGGGCGCCTCCAAGGGTTCGAGGGCGCGACGTCCATTTCCTCCAACGCCTACTTTGGTCGCCCCGAGGACGAGCCCGAGGACGAGTACGGGGATCTGGAGTCGGCCGCCAAGGACTTTGTGCGCAAGTTCGGCATCACGGCCAGCGACGACCTGGAGAACCTGGGCAACCTGGTTGGCGAGGGTGCCACCCGCCTACAAGGTGCCATCCGTCAGTACCTTGGCAACTAAATTCATCGCGACGGCCACAAAAGAAAGACACGAAGATGAGTATAGAAGGTTATTCCAACGGTGGGGAGCATACGCGCGCCCATTCTTATTAGCGAAAAAGCTGGGGGAGGCTTTAGAGGAGCCGGGGCTGACGGGGCGAGTTTGATATACGCGCAACGGCAGCAGTTCGTTTCTTTTTTGTTTTTAATTTTCGCAACACTTTTTCTTTGTAGTGATTCATGTTTGTTTGATCCGCTTTGTCGGGGGTGGAACAGGGTAAAAATACGACGGCGAATCACAAAAAGTGGGAATGAAACGAGGGGACGGAATGAATAAAAAAAAACATGAAAATTAGCCCATGATGATGGCTACCATTTGTGATTCGAGGTGATTCCAGATGATTAGCCGGTGTGGTCAAGTTACAGGTTACGCGCACCGAGGCGATGTTCTGGTATTCGTGATAGGCAGGGTTCGGAGATTCGCCTGCCCTCCTCTCGGCATCTTTTTGGTGGCCCTGGTCAAAAGAGAAAAAGTGTGGGGAAGACGTGTCGCGCTCTTCGGCAACTCGAGTTCTTTGGCAGAGCTGTCATCACATGTCAGCGCCACGCTGCAAGGAGCCATGTAGCCCATCAGCTCGTCACACAGACACATCAGGGGACGTCACAGGACACATCAGGAATGCGTCTGTCTGACATTTTTGTACAGTCTTTTTTCCAATTTTTTTTTTGGATTCGTTATTCAGATGCTTTCTAATCTACAGGATATATGACAAAAGGAAAATAAATAATAAAAAAACACCCAGGAATGGTGCAGGGCTGTGCGCCCGACACTGGCCGAGAGTCCGTCTCATCATAGATGCTTCACACATGCCTTTTTGTTTCTTCATCTTTTCTTGTAAAAGTCATTTACAGCTTGGCAATCATCTTGTTGCCGCGCTGCATCCAGGCGACAGCATCGTTGACAAACTCGTCAATGACAGCGCGAGCCGACTTTTGCTCCGTGACAACAGCGGCGCACTTGCCCATGAGCAGAGGGCGGAAAGCGTCAATGGGGTCGTTGTCCTCGTCAATGGCGAGAGCCTCAATGCCAATCTTCTTGGCGGCCTCGCCCATCTTCGTCGGGTCGCCCGAGTCGAGGACGTCCATGAACTTGTCGAGGTCGGCCTCGTAGGGAATGGTACCCTTGGCGGCGAGCTCCTTCATCTCCTGCTGGCGCTCCGTCTCCCAGTTGTTGATGTACGGGTTGTTGTGTACGCGCATGGGACGGCCGGTGAAGATGATGGTGCGGATGTTGTCGTCGTGGGTGGCGTTCTTGACAGCCTCCTTGTGCACCTTGGGGGCGCCGGCCTCGTCCGTCAGGATGAAGCGGGTGCCGACCCAGACACCGGTAGCGCCCATCATGAGAGAGGCGGCGAGCAGCTGGCCGTTGTGAATACCGCCAGCAGCAATGACCTGGATGGGGCCGCCGGTGAGGGGGGACTTGCCAGCCTTGGCCGCCTCGACGACAGCGGGAATGAGGACAGTGGTGGGGGTGTCGCCGGTGTGGCCGCCACCCTCGCCGCCCTGGGCGCAGATGATGTCGACACCAACGTCGATGCACTTCTTGACGTGCTTGACGTGGCCAATCATGTTCATGTAGAGGATGCCGGCCTTGTGCAGGCGCTCGACGACATGCTTGGGGGGGACACCGACGGCGGAGACGAAGAGCTTGGCACCGGACTCGATGATGATGTCGACGAGCTCGTCGAGCTTGCCCTTGGTGTAGTCGACGCTGCGCAGAGAGAGTACATGTTAGCAAATGCTGGCCTTGGGAAATACCCCGAAAATAATACGGCTCCTATGCCGTGCGCATGCCGCTGACCATGGCGCTGTCAGATGTTTGCGCATGTGACAGGGCGGCTGACTAGCGTGGGCGCTGTGACAGAGAGACGGGCAATTTTTTTCTTGGTTGCGGCGCGCGCGTTTGCTTACTTGGTCTTACGGGCGCTACCGCCAACCTGGGGGAGAAGCAGGTCGACACCGAAGGGAGCGTTCTTGTCGTCGAGGTACTCCTTGAGCTCGGTGATTTGCTCCTTAAGCATCTCGGGGGTGTAGCCGACACCACCAATAACACCGAGACCACCGGCGTTGGTGACGGCGGCAGCCAGCTTGGGGCCGGCAGCGACGTTCATGCCGGCCAGCAGGATGGGGTGCTTGATCTTGAAAAGATCGGTGATGGGAGTGCGGATCTGCTCTGCATCGCGACAAGAGGACTGGTTAGTGATTGATGGAGAGACTCGGCAGCCGAGGTAGCGCGGGATGGAGGAGCCGACGTACGAGGAGAGGCCATTATGACGGTTGTGTGATGTGTGGTATGTAGGGAGAAGAAGAGAGGGAAAGCGACGACGACGAGGGTGTCAGTTTGCCTTGAGAGGAGAGAATACAGATATGAAGACAAAGTTGGATGTAGGAGGAGGAGCAGGAGTGAAGAGAAAGGCGCAGGTGGCAAGTCTAATAACGGATTTCTGGATGCGCGGAGTGTCGCCGGGGAATCAGAATGAGCCGAGGCACGAGCTCGGAAGAGTGGCAGGCACAATCCCCAGGGGAGGATAGTGGGGCCGAATGTGCTGTAGAAACGGTAGAAACGGGCATCAGACCACTAAAATGCCTAAAATGCGCCGAGCTAGCAACTACGGGGGGGCGCTACAGGCATGGAAGCCACTGGAGGATCCCCATAGCTCAATCTGGGGTAAAAGATGCCGAGGGACAGAAAGAAGCACACGGAGTTGCTGGTCTTGATCGCCAGGCAAATGGTAGAGTAATCCGCGGACATTGGAGGCTAACCATGTAACTCATTCATTTTCTTTTCTCAATCGGGCTGCATGATGTGTCTTTTATCTCTTGTCACCCCGCATCTATCTGCTTGCTATAGGCAACCGACTGGTAGCACAGCCAACTGCAAGACATCCCCGCAGGGTCAACGCCGCAATTGTCTTTTACAGTGGTAGAGCGGCTCTCCCCCTCGCAAACGTCCTCCTAGCGGATATAGCCACTGTAACCAAATAACTTTGTGTGGGCTTATTTGCCACTGCCCGGCTATGTCTCTGCCACCCTCCCCGGGCGGCCATGGCGCTGTCACAAGCATTCAATTCGAGCGAATTAGGCCGACAAGGTACCTAGTTAGGCATGTCATTACTGGGCCGTGTTGACTCTACTAGTTACTGATTGATAAACCTTCCTCCCCCGGTTTCCCCAAAATCTCGCACCCGCATCTCGTCTCGCCGACTATGTCCGCTCCGACTTGCCGTATCCGCGAGCCCGATCGTTGCAAATATCTAGACCTTGTCTTAGCTTTGCTGTCGCTTGCCTCTACCAACAGCCGTGACCCGAATCAAGACGGCATTGGCTGTAACCTTGATATGGCCTGTGATAGGCTACCAGCCGCAGCCTTTAGCCGTCTTCATGCTGCGGGCTGGACAACGGTACTTGGATCTGCCACCAAAGCGCACGCACTTTGCAGGTCTAAGGTACCTAATTTGTACATAGTGAGCAGTTAGCGACCAGCCGACCCAAGCTCCACGGCGCGCGCGGTTCTTTACAAAGACACATCTCATCTCCCAGTCTCGGGGAAAACTGAAAATCAAGCGGACGACTTTTCATAAATAATGCCAAGTAGATGTACAACCAAGCTCACTCACACATTCGTTTTGCGACGCTGTAGTCCGCCACCGCGGTAATACAATGGCAACTGCCTCCCGCTGTCGGCGCGCCTGTCAAAAAAATTCCTACTCCGCAGCCGCTGGCCCCTTCAACCACCAGCACAACTGACGATGCACCAATAACGCGCAGCTCGAGACTCATTTCCGTCCCTCGAATCGCATCATGCACGCCCGGCTCGCCGCTGGGGCGCTCGCCCGCGCTTCCCGGCACTCCGCGCACCGCGCCGCCTGTGCCAGCGTTGCTCGAACCATCTGCACCACTTCCCGCGTGCTTCCGTCAACCACGGCATGTGCTCGTCATACTTTGGACAAGGCTCATCTTCCGGGAGCCGGCAGAATCAGCCGTCGATCATACGCGGGCTGCGGCTGTCGAGGCGCCAAGCGTACCACGACAGCCTACATTGCCCTCGGCGGCAACTTGGGCGACCGCGTCGCCGAGATTGAGCGCGCCTGCAATGAAATGGACAAGCGAGGGATCAACGTCACTCGCACGAGTAGCCTCTGGGAGACGGAACCAATGTACGTCAAGGACCAAGACCGCTTTCTCAATGGAGTCTGTGAGGTATGTGCAATCAGGTCACTTGAGATTCGATGGATGCATCCTATCTTGACCAACCCCGACCTGGCGGAACCACTCATGAGAGACGAGATACTTTCATGTCTGAATGAAACTCTATATGCTAATCCGTCACTGCATGCAGGTCGAAACTGAACTAGAGCCAATGGCTCTGCTTGATGAGCTCCAGTCGATAGAAAGGGACCTGGGTCGTCGCAAACTCATCGACAAGGGCCCACGAAACATTGACCTCGATATTCTGCTCTACGGTAATGAGAGGATATCCAACGAAAGATTGACCGTACCTCATATTGGCATTCCCGAACGTGAATTCGTACTCCGACCACTTTCCGAGTTGGTTTCCCCCTCCCCTTCAACTCCAACCTGAGCCCATGCTAACCACCTTGCTCTCCTCCAGACTCATCCCCTCCAAGTCCATTGACCCATCCAAGCCGTGGAAGCTCGTACAGGACTACCTCAATGATCTACCCGGCAGCGAGCCCTTGTTCTGCGTCACGCGGCTCTCGGCCCACGCGGCACCGCTCACGCCGCTCACGCCAACCCGCGCCTCACGCATCATGGCCATCCTCAACGTCACCCCCGATTCCTTCTCTGACGGCGGCCGGCATGCGGCGGCCGACCTGTCCAGCACTGTACTCGACATGGTCCGCGGTGGTGCCACCATCATCGACGTCGGCGGCCAGTCTACCGCGCCGGGCCGGCCCGAGATCGAGGCCGATGAAGAGGCCGCGCGCGTGCTACCTGCTGTCGCGCTCATCCGGAGCATGCCCGCTTGCCAGGCCGTGTCAGTCAGCGTTGACACGTACCGCGCCAGCGTCGCCGCGCAGGCCATTGCGCTCGGCGCTGATATCATCAATGACGTGTCCGCTGGCGCGCTCGATGCCGACATGCTGCCCACCGTCGGCCGCCTCGGCGCAACTATTTGTCTGATGCACATGCGCGGTACCCCGCGGACCATGGCGCAGCTCACCGACTACTTCAGCGAGGGCGGCGTCGTGCCCGCTGTCGCCACCGCGTTGCTGGCCCGCGTCGCCGCCGCCGAAGCCGCGGGCATCCGCCGCTGGCGCATCATGCTCGACCCGGGCCTCGGCTTCGCCAAGACGACAACACACAACCTCACGCTGCTCCGGCGCCTCGACGAGCTGCGCGCATGGCCCGGTCTCGAAGGCCTGCCGTGGCTCGTCGGTGCCAGCCGCAAGGCGTTTGTCGGACAGGCCACCGGTGTCGCGGACCCCGCGGGGCGGACCTGGGGCACCGCCGCCGCCGTCGCCGCCGCCGTCCAAGGCGGGGCAGACGTGTTGCGCGTCCATGACGTCGAGCAGATGGCGGCCGTTGCCGCCATGTCAGATGCCATTTGGAGAGTCTAGGCCTTTTCACAAGTTGACAAGAGGGGGGGGCGTATTGCCGCCGACGCCGCTTGGGAGCGCGCACCGCCGCACGAGTGTCTGCGTATGGAACTGCTCGCGAATTGTGGCGTCGTAGTGTATGGCGGACAAAGCCTTAGTGTTGCTGGCGCATGGCGCATGGCGTCTCGGCAGGCAGGAAGCCATTTCGCCCCGGACGGACCGCGGTGGGAGAGAGCCAAGGCAGGGCCAGAGGTTAGTGCGGCGTCTATGGGGGTCACGCCGTGTCAAGTCATTTCATGTACCTTTATTCACGAGGTACCTAGGGGGACCAGTTTATTCATCTCCCATGAGCGGTTTCTCTCTCGCTCTCTGTGTGTGTGTGTGTGTGCGTACGTGTGTGGTGGTGGGAGTGGAATGTCCTGCGGTGTCCGCGCCTCCCTTCATTTCGGCGCCGGCAGGGGATTTCTTTTTCTTCCTTGGGTGTTTCACAATGCAGCCTCAAATCTCAGTACTACGTACTGGTATCACGAGATTCGGTTCTCGCAAGCCCGCCAGCTGGGGGAGGGTGTGGACTGGCTGGCTTGACGGTTGTTGGGAACGGCCTCGTCAAGAGAATGGGAGCCGGTGTGTGCAACCTCTGGAGGAGCAAGCCCTGTTTTGTTTTTTCATGCGCGCGTGTGTATGTGTGTGTGTGTGTGTGTGTGTGTGTGTGTGTGTGTGTGTGTGTGTGTCTTCAACACATCGTCGATTGTATCCCGCACATCATCAGACTGATAGAAACGAAAACGAAGAAGAAGTAAAGCTTCATGGTGTGTTACACAGATATCTGGCCTAGCAACCTAGTTCAAAAAGCCTTTGCCCGCGCCCAACGATGTCATCTTTTCTCTCCTTGTTGCCTGCCGGGACGTGGAAAGCCAGCCTCGTCCATTTTCCCCCAGTCAAAGTTGGGAATTATTGTTTCTGGAACCAAGGCGGGGGAGGTGAATCTCCTTCCTTGCACCATCTCTTTATTTCGAGAGCCTATCGACAGACGTCACCATCGCCTACTCTGGACGCCCCTTCATCGGCCAAGGGGAGGGGGGAAGCCTTTTACACGCACACCCTTTGGCCATCAGGAGTACTACAATGTACCTTTTTTCACTCTTTGTCTTTCTCGTCTCGCTCTCTCTGAAAATTCCCTCGTCGTTTCGCTCCCGCCTCTCCCGGAGCGGGGAGCCGGCATCTGCCGAAGAGGGGGGGGACAATATGTTGTTTTAGACTTGCCCGCCCGTCCGTCACCGATACTCTCTCTTGCTCTCTCTTTGAGCAAGTACACACAGAGCAAAAAGGGAAACGAGAACGTACAAACGTGCCCATTATTGGCGTCGTGTCGCTCTTTGATGAAAATCGCAAGGGTCCCCGCCTGTCTCCCGAGTGGTGGGCCCCCGGTCGACGAGAAGAACAGGCAATGATTGATGATCTGGAGCTGATGCCTGCATGTCTGGGCGAATCAGACGTCGTTTGCCGATCACCGGTGAAGGCCTGCAGGATGTGGCTTGACCAGGATGTTTTGGGGTGGGCTTGAGTCTTTGTGTGTGTGTTGTGTGGCTGGGACCGGTTGCATGCGTCCAAGGCACGGTACAGTACGGCTATCATGGTTTGAGATGCCCTGACTTGAACTCTTTTGATTATACGCGTGCATGGGAAAAGGTCTCGGGACATGTTTTTTTTTTCCCTGATGAGATGGGGGTTCTGGAACATGGGGCTGAAGGCCTAGGTCGCTCTTCCTCGTCTCCCAACTTGTATTGGAGCTTGGCCCTCTCGTACTTTGTTCCTTGGTAGGCACAACAAAAAGGTGCGGCAGTAGTTCCGCTCCCCCCCGGCGGGAGGGGTGGGAGGAGCGTGGCGCGCAACGACATGATGATCCCTCTCTTCTTCAGCAGAAGGACTCTTTTGCTCAGGAACGGCGAACCATTGAAACGGACCACCCAGGGCCGGGGCAGAGAGGAGGAGGGGGGGGAGGGTTTGCTCCCAACCCAATTTAACTCTTGAATCTCATCTCATCATTCTTATGAGTTATGTCAAAGCACACACATGGCCCGGTGAAGGAAGGGGCAGCGGCCCTCTGACGCTAGGGCTGGGTTTGGCTCCGGCCGTGTAACACGGGCAACACGTGGAAGGGCGCAAAGTCCCCTTGTTTTTGGGATCGGCAGCTTTTTCTTCTTGCCTTGGACTTGTTTCTTGCCTTTTGCTTGGCGTTGGAAACCTTGACCCCGGCGGCACAGGGCAGTCAGTGGGGAAGACGTCAGTATTCAGTATTCCCGTTGGGACGGACGCCCGCGCCGGCCGACTTGTACGGAGTAGACTAGTTACAAAGTATTGTCGTGTTGTTGTTGCCAGGCAAGCTTGATGGACTGACGGGACAGACTGACGATTGTCCCACTCACTCACACGCCTTATCCATGTTGAGCCCAATCAGACGGGCGCGAGGTAGTTTTGCATCTGCAAGAGACCGCAATAGGAAGCCACTAATACGGAGTATGCAGACTTTTTTCTTCTTGTTCCATTTTGGAAAAGGAAAAGAGAAAAAAGAAAAAAAAAACCCCTTCTTTCGTCTGGCGCGCACCCTCCTCCCCTTGCTGTTGTTGCTTGCTTGCTTCTAGGAGAGCTGAAAACTCCATGGGTTGCGGGCGCAACACAGCACCGCTCTTTGGGAAAGAAATGCAGCCAGCCGGGGCGGCGGCGGCGACACAAAGCCTTCTTTTTGGGAGTTGCAACGATGACCCTCGGGCTTGATCCGAATCTTGAACACAAGACCCAGGCGGAGCCGAGCATGATGCCATCTAGATTGAAGGGGGCTTGCTTCCTTCTTCCTTGCTCCTAGGAAGAAGGCGTGCGTGAAAATGGGCAACACACACTCACACGCTCTCTCACAGCCTGACTGACTGACTCACTGACCACCTCAACCTGCTGCCAGCGCATTCTCAGGGCGGCCGAGGAGCGAAACAGTCGTGTGTGCCTCTCTCATGACGGCAGATGACAATGCTGTGCGACCATGGGAACCAAGATTTTCGACGCAGTCGGCCTCTGTGCTTGGCCGAACCGCATCATATTATACTGGGCTGCTGCTCCGGAGAGGCGCGGCAAGGCTGATGATGCTGCATTCCTTGTCATCAAGAAAAGAAAATATAAAAAAAAAATGTCCCGCGACCCCCGGTTCCTCGAACAAGAGAGACAGACAGCAAAGAGGGGAGGACGAAGAGGACGAAGAGACGAAGAGGACGAAGGAGGGTGTAGCTGAGGCATCTCTTACTCGACAGAGACGCTTGCCACCGGTATTACTCTGTAATTTTTTTAAAAAAGAATTAAATAGTCTTGGGCACACCCTGTTACCAAGATGACCTCATGGCACGTTGCCGGGTGCTCAGAGCCGATGTCGCTCCAGACGAGAGCCGCGATGAGGACGCACGAGATGCCCGATTGGCATGCTGGTACGACAAGCCCTTTGTTGGTCACGCAGACGCACGTCGGAGAATTTCTGGTCAATTAATCAATTTCATCATCCATTCATAAATTAATCAAAAAATGTACTCCGTACTCTGCACTCTGTACAGATGGTACTCCGTACTCTGCACTCTGCACAGATGAGAGAGACTGCATTGCCAGCCTGTCCGTCCGATGGGCCATGTCATCATGTCATAGCTGCTGCCCTCTTCCCCGTCAACCCTCCTTTTTCGTTTCAGCCGCGCAAACAGCCAAGCGAAAAAAATAAAAAGAAAAAAAAAAGAAAAAAAAAAAGAAAAAGAAAAAGCACGAGGGTAATAATAGGAATAATAATAGTAAACGAACAGGTAGGGATAGTCCACACTCCGTACGCCGTACTCCGTAGCGATAGGAGGGGGGGCTTTCTCCGCACGAGACTTTTTCTTCATGGCGTTCCCCGGCATCATCCCTGGTATTAAAGATGAAAGACCAAATCTGGTGTAATGCAGCCATGTTACCCACCACGAGCTCAGGGTTAACTTGTTCCTTTTTACGGATAGACCTTGTCCTACACCCCCAGAGAAGCCCTACTGGTAAACCCTCTCTCTCCCTCTAAAAAAAGACTCAAGGAACCGTTTGTTTGTGTCATGCGACAGGTCACGTCGGAAGCCTGGCCCCGGCCCTCCCGCCCGAGAGCCATCTGGGGTTCGATGCTCGCGCTTTGACGGATCGTGAGAGAGAGAGAGAGAGTCGAGAGAAGGAGGCTCTATTCTTCGGGACCACACACCCCCCCTCCCCCCAAATCCCCGGTCCCTGGCGCGTGTGTCGCGGCGCGCGGCGGCGGCGGCGGCGGCGCGCTGGCTCGGAATAGACAAGGCAAAGAAGGACACCGCACCACGCACCACAAGCAGTCCAAGGTCATGCAAGATGCAGCAGGCTGGGCGTGCCAAAATGCCAGGGGGAGGAGAGGGGGAGATGGAGATGGAGGGGGAGGTCGTTATTTAGTATGAATAGGCGGGGCAGAGACTGAGAGAGAGAGAGATGAGAGGGAGAGCAGAGGGGGGCGTGTATCTTACGCCCTAGGGCTTTGTTCTCGAAACAAGTGCATTTGATTGCCCAAAAACCCAACTAGACTGTGTCAGAAAGAGCGTCTTTTTTTTGTTTGATTCTCTTTGTCCCCTTGAACCCATGGCTTGGGAGAAGGGCGGTAGACGACAGCCAAGACGCCGATCAGACCAGGATAGCAAGCCTTGGGAAAAGCCCGGACGGTGACCAGGCGCGCGGCATACGAATCGACTCCCATGATGTACGTCTCTCTGCATCCGCACCGAGGGGGGGGGGAACATTTCTGGAGCGAGGGAAACAAGTCTCGGGCCCTTGCTGCTTCCCTCCGGATCAGCCTACACCGACAAGGAAGCGGTAGCTTGCCGAAAGATGGGTTGCTGCTTGATGCAGAGGCATCCATGGCTTACAGAAGAAGGTTTCCCCGCCCGCCGGGCGCAAAATAGGTTTGGACTCGAGACAAGATATATATATATATCAAATATCCATGAATTGTGTATGAGCATATGGATGGACATGTATGTACCCCCCCTTGTAAACCGGTCAGTCAGCGCTGCAACGCACGTCAGAAGCGCAAAACCCGGCAAAACCCCCCTCCCGCCTCCCCTGCCTGCTTTGCTCAGGGCCTGCTTTTGCTCAGGACCGACTTATTTAGCTCGCTGCTGGTCATTGCTACACCGAGCCACACAGCAGCAGACGGTGGATACGGGCGAGTCTTTTTTCTCTAGTTCTTTTCTTTCAGAGACAAATCACGGTCAAGTTGAACTTGATACTGATAACCCTTGTATGTTTGTTGAAAAAAAAAAAAGAAAAAAGAAAAGAGAGGGTTGGCCCGAGCCGGGGCGTACATATCTGGTGTCTCGTCAATATGCCCGCCACCACCACCCACCGACCACCCTGCAAGGAATGGCGATTTCTCGTTGCACATATCTTGTGCGACAAACAAAGGCCCCCCCCCCCTCCCCTGTGCATAAAACCATGTATACGAATAATAATACGGGGTAATAAACATCAAATAAGGACTAAATTCTTTTGGAAGCATGGGTGTCGAGAGGGGGTTCTTTTCTGGGGTCGGCCAGAGATGAACGGGAATTATTCGCGTTGCAGGGGAACCCGGCCGGCATGGGAAAAATTACGAGTTAGGTTGCAAAGTAGGCAGGCAACATAAAATATCAAGGGCATTCAAGGTCCGGCGTCTTTCTTTTTTTAAAAGCAAACAGATGTAGTATTCAAAAGGTGCAGGAACTCCCGGTATATAATGGTATCGGCCATCCAAAGCTAAACGAGAAACGAGAAAAAAAAAACAGTGCGAACCCTAGCTAGCAAAAAGGAACTCACAAATAATAATAATAATAAGACCCAAAAAAGCCAGACGGCAGGCTTTTTTGTGTGTGTAAAGAGATCCGACAACCCGGAAAACGCCAAGGGGCTGTCCAATCTGGCCCCTTTGTGCCCGTTTTAGACCTGGTATAATGCCCGCACTAACCACACCACTTCACTTTCTGCCCGGGGCTTTGCAGCCTTGTCGGTCGAAAATGGTAACTCAAACAAGCAACAGCTGGGAGGGGGGGGGAGATTGAACCCTTACCCCGTTGCAAAAAAGACAAGGAGAGGAATGAAAAGAAAAAGAAGAAAAAGAAGAAAAATAGAGAGAAGAAAGATAATAAAGAAGAGGAGGGGGAGGGGGGGTTTACCGCAAGTCCTCGAGGGGTAATTTGGACCAACAGCACCTGCCAACGGGTTACTGGTAGTTAGTAGCAAGGTAACAGTCCCAAGGCCATTTCGGAACTCCACAGCTTGTTCCCTCGACAATTCGTGCGTCGCTCCCCCATCGGGCCCACATTTGCGAGGCTCAAAGAAAGTATAGTTTTCTTTTCTTTTCTTTTTTCTTTTCTTTTTCTTTCATTCTTTTTTTTTTTTTAAATTCCCTTTATGAACTCGACATAAAGCCTCCCGCATTCACCATGGGATTCGACATGAGCGGGGGCAAGATGCTGCTGGGAACGCCCGTGGCGGTGCCCGTGTTGCAGCGCGCGTCCATGCCCATTCGAATCTGGGGCTCTGGCCGCGGCAACACGCCACCCATGTCCGGCTCGCCTCTGGGCTTGCCGTAAATGTCCAGCGGGGACACGCCGACCGACTGGTGCTGGCCGTAGAGCGCAGGGTCGCTGTAGGCGCTCTGGCTCGTAAACGCCGACGGGAACACTCGCGAGCCGTGGTCGATCGAGTAGGCCGCCATGTCGCGACGGCCACCACCACTACCACCGCCGCCGCCGCCGCCGTATATGTCGCCGCCGCCGCGGTGGTCGTATCCTGGCGCGCCGTAGCTGCTGGGCTGATGATGCCCGCCGAGCATCGTGCCGTAGTCGTTCCCACCAGTGTAGTGCCCCGGGTGGTGCTGCTGCCCCGGGTGCTGCTGCCCCGGGTGCTGCTGCCCCGGGTGTCCGTGGTGCCCTAGGTGCCCCTGCGACGAGGGTCCAGGGCCACCACCGCCACTACTCCCTGAGCGCCTGCCGCGCTCTTTTTGATAGTGGCCCGGGGATCGGCCACGGACAACGATATCGGCCGACTTTTGCATTGCAATCTTGACCCAGCACGGGTTGGCATCTGCTGATACGTCACCCCACAACTCTATTACCAGCTGGTAGCGCTGTTGACCAGCCCTGCGCTCCCCGTTGTTGGCTGTCGCCATCTTGAACTGGATGCGATCAAAGTTGTGCTCGGTTGCCAGGATTCCATCCGTTGTATGCGATCCATAAATATCAGGCGTTTGACGTGGCTGCCGGTCATGGAAATTGACACCAATGTGGGGTGGTTGTCCCGACAGGTGCCTGCTTTTGGGAGCCAGGCGGATCTTTTTTGGTGGCGTGACGGGTCCCTTGTCACGCTTCGGCGTGTGCTGGAGGAGCACCACCTCTTGATGCTGGTGCTCGGCGACGATGGCTGAGATGCACATGGCAAATCCCTTGACTGGTGCTGGCATCTCCGTGGCTGACATGGGCGTAAAGAACATTGGCGCTCCGGCATAGTATGGCGTCAGCGAGTATGAGACGTTGCATGCCATGTAGTTTCGACGGTAGCAGGTAAAGAATTTGTCTCCCATGAAAAAGTTCTTATGGCACTGCGTCGAAAGGTTCACGTCGATCGGTGGGCCTTGCGGCTCCATGGATGCATTCATGTAGTGGAGGTCGCCGAATTGCTCCGTGACTCCCATGGGCAAATTGAGCTCTTCGCCTGCGCGCGGATTGTACCCCGGGCTGACACTATGCTCCCGTGGTGGTTCCTGCTGCATCGGGTAATTGCTCATTGCCGCCTCGTTGCCGCCGTAAGCCGGTCCAGGGCTCATGACGGTGGTGTGGTAGCTGGAGGACACTGCTCTATGTCGGTTCGTCTCTGCCCTTCTTGAGTGCTGTGGTGTCGATGTGCTGTACCTTTCTCGCGTGCTCATAGGCTGAGACTGCGTATGACGGTAGGGATGGTCTGCTCCAGTGGTGGTGTTTCTGTGCAAGGATGAATTGTCAGAGGGCATCTCCAGGTTGTACCAGCACAGCCATCGCAAAACAAGCAGCCAGTCCGAAAGAATGAGGTGAAAACTGTTCAAGTACTTACTGGCTCGGGACTCTGGGCGTTTCTGCCCACTGAGTCTGGACGATTGGCTGTCCGGCGAAATAGGCACTGTTCCCGGTGTTGATGGAGGTGCTTGGTGGTTGGTATACGTTGATATATGTATCCGATGCTGCTGGGATCTCAAATGTGGGCGCGCTGGTGCTATATCTATTTATACTCGTCAGTCTCACGATCAGGACCACAGTGGCGGGGGCCGTCTGAGCAAGTACAGGGAGGTTCAAGTCACACGAAGAAGTTGTGCAGCGGCACACGAGGCTCTCGTTTCTTCAAGGTGACACGACCCGCATGAGTGCGTGTACAATGATTGGGTGAGTGTGCATAACAGAGCAGAGAGGCGTGCCAGGAAATCGGGAAGCCAATGCCAGAAAGATGCGAACAATGAGATGGGAATAGAGCTCATGGGAGGGTGAAAGGGTATTATAAGCAAAAGAGATATGAAGAGGACTCCATGGTGCGTGTGTGCTGTGGATTGGTCTGGTGCAGGGGGGTAGTACCAGGAGAATGAATAGCCGGACTGGGACACGGGTGTGTTTGTGTCGTGTGTAAGAGAGTATGACGTACAGTGAGAGACAAATAGAACAACGGGAAGGGAGTGCAAAGTCCAAAGGACCGATTGGGCGAATATAAGGAATAAAAGCTTACCTTGGGGTTTCCAGGTACTCGACCTCCCCGCTCACCGGCGCCGGGGTGGAATTGTAATCCTGCTATAAGCCAAGAATGTTAGCCCGTGTAGGAGTGAAAAGGACCATGCTCTCTCTCTATTGTTCGCGAGGCGGGCGCCGCAGTGCGACATCCCGATGGCCCCCTCCTCGTGTGCACTTGGGCCAACGTCGACCATGGCACGCCCCTCCATGAGATTGGCAGGCTGGGAGGGGGGAGGCTCATTGCCGGTGTGTCCAGGCGACCCTGCAGTCGGAGATGCATTAGCAAGTAAGCTCTTTTGCGTGGCCGAAGAGCTCGGAGCAGCAGGGCCAACTGCTAAGGCCGCAAGACACCATACCAGGACCGGTTACCCGCCAAGCTTGAATTGTGGCAGTGCTGCAGCTTGCCTATGATTGGTGGCTTGCGGGACAGTGCATGCCTGTGTATGTGGGGAGTCAAGATGACCAGGGGCGGGGGGGTATCAGAAGAGAAATTATCGAAATACTGTATTCTATGTACAGAGTATACTCCGGACCGCAGAATCGATCAAGGTAGGACAACTAAGTAAGGCAGGCACCGGTGTGCCAGGTAGATGGGGCAAGTAGGCAGGCGAGGTACTAATGATGATGGCAAGGCTGTCATGTCAGTCCCTTAGGCAGGTACATACCTCTATGGAGCACTCTGTAATTCGTAGATTGTATTGTATCGTTCATCATTATCCGTAGGTAGTTGCAGCGACGTCTCTCCGCCCGTCCCACTAAAATATGTCCCCATCGCCCACTAATACCCTTCCACTCACCCTATTATTTTATTCTGATACATGCAGCAGCCGATTGCCCAACTGCCCTGTCCTTTCACCAAACAACCAAACAACCAAACAACGCTTCATTTATTTTAACAGCTACTATAGGCAACTTTACCCACTGTATGCCCAGTAGATAACCACAAAGCCACTATAGCCCCGCGGCCCCCTTTTTATAACCTTCTAACTTATTACCTCCACGGATATAATTCACCTAACTATAGATGTAAATACCTAAAAAAAAAAATTAGGGTTAATAACTATCTATCTTTCCTTCCGATCGGCCGAAACCTGGACCTCGTTGTGCTGATGCAACGTACGATGCGGACTTGGGCATACACTTTGATTCTCATCGCCGAGGACCTTGCAGAATTTGTCGCGACTCGGGTGCATCTGTTGGTGGCGAGATATACGAAGATGTGAGCTTCCATTCTTGCATTTCATGACTTTGGTTGCCTACAGACAATCTAATTGCCACATAATAGTATGACCTCAGCCTCTAAACAACGTATCTGTGACACACAGCTTGTCGATTCCAACAAGCGCAAGTTTCTTGCACACGGTACTTCTGGAATCGTCTACGCTATTGATGAAAACCGCGTCTTGAAGGAGTACTATGATGCCGAACAAGGCACCGAGGAGCATAGGGCTTTGGACCGGCTCGGCTCACACCCCAACATCATTCAATGCTTCGGCGGCGCAAAAGAAAATTCCATCATTCTCGAACGCGGTATTCCCTTGCTCTCACTGAGCGACGCAGCCGACATTTGGATACAAAACCGCGAAGCCTGGATCAAAGACGTTGCAGAAGGGCTGCTTTACATCCATCAAAACAACATAATCCATGGTGATATTGGCTGCGAAAACATGGTCATTGTTGATAAGAGGGTAAAGATAATTGACTTTGAGGGTTGTGGAATGGACGGAAAGGAATCAACTGCGGCATATAAATGGTATAATCGGCGGGGATTGTCTGTTGACGTACAGAGTGGTATTTTTGCGTACGGCTGTGCCGTCTACCAGCTCCTCACAGGCAAACCAACCTTCTCTGAATTGGTCGACCGTGTCGACCGTGACAAAGTTGCGCGGCGTCTTTGGACCGAGGGCAGATTTCCGGACGTTCAGGGTTTGCGCCTGGATAGTGTTATGCTTGGTTGCTGGTCTGGGGAGTTCAACTCAATGGAAGAAGTGATTGCCGCGTTGTTACGGCCCAAGGGGGGCTTGCAGGAAGTAGGGCACTACAGTGGTCGTGCAGGTAAGAATGAAGAGTAATAATATCCTGTATGACTATATCCTTTGATCGGCATGATATACCCTGTGACTTGCTATCGTAGGCACTTTTGTTTGTATAACATGCTGTTCCGATAGCAAGCCTAAATCATGCACCGACGCCATCAGGCACCTCTGTTCCTGTAATCTGGATTTCCACGGATGCTGTACTGCAGACACCACCTGCTCGGCATCGTCCCGCACACCTTCTTCGCTTCTTCTCACTCACAGACCAATGTTACCGCAGCATCCAATGAATAATACTCAGCAATCTGGTACATCTCAGAGCCCAACCCACCACAGTCCATTCCCCGGCACCCCACCCAATGTGGCGCCGCATCGAACAACGTCACCACTGCGCTGCCAACGTCAGTCAACCTTGGTGCGTTGTTGAAACTCAACTGCCTGCTGCGGCCCAACCTGCAAACACATGACCCTGCTCGATCTGGCATCGCATCTCGCCACGACTTTCAACTAACTAGCTCTTTTCCCCTCCCATCAACGAACTTTGCTTGGACCCTTCTGTCGGGCTGTCATGGCATGTAGCCCTGGGATCCGGGCCCATGTACATTCCTCACCATGGAAAATTGGCTGCCGGCGGCCATCAACACTGGTATTTAGCTTTCGGCTCATATTGTGCACAACATCGATGCATCACTTGTCAGGCGCTGCTGTCCTCCCATAGAATAAACTTCGGCTTGCTTCAGATGCATTACGCATTCGACCCCAATGCGGCGCAGAGCTGTGAATCGTCTTTATTTGCTCACAAGGTAGCGATTTCCAACCTTGACTATAGTGTCCATGCTGCGAGTCTTTGTGGACATCTTGGTTTGGGCCAACGCAGATCTGCAACTTCTTTCTTTGAACTTGCAGAGTTAAAGTGGAACCTGCCTATTGGTACACTGAGCGCCCGCCGTTGGACAACAAGAACAAAAATCATCAGTAACTAGTTATTTCCTATGTTCTTTTTGCTGTTATTTTCCTAAGGACACCCTCTCTACAGCTAGCTTCCGAGACCAGGGGTCGCTTGTGAGAAATGAAATATCTAGTCAACTAACTACCTAGGTATAGTTGCCCTCAGCTGCCCACTGCAGTCTGCCGCTCCAGACCCCAATCCGAGCAACCAGCCAGGCTCCCGTCAAAGCACTACTGAAATCCCGTCATGCATTGGCCCGTACACATTATAAGTCTTCCTCGAGGTTGCACATGCACTTAGTCCGCCAGCACCGGACTAGCATGTGGCGGTGCATTCCCAACCACGCTACTACCTACCTACCTAGGTACCTGTTACCTGTGTAGCGCTTCTGTCCGTCTTTCCGTGTGTCTTCTACTGGCGGCCTCCCACACTCACATCACGATGGTCTCACATTGCTGCCGCTCAAGTCACCAGCTAGCTACTGTCAATCGAGCCTTACAAAGTACAACGACTATTCTCCCCAAAGATGATGTCACATTTGCCTCTTAATAAACCCTGCCCTGACTACACTAGCATCCCAACGCTCTCAGTTTCAACGTTCTGTGCACGGATCAATGCCAGCCAACTTTTGTGTTTCGACAGGGGCAGGCCAACACTGGCTCGCAAGCTCGGTCATCACCATCCCACAACGGCGTCCTTTCAGCCCTTCCCAACATTGAGGCGAAGCAATCAAACTATTGCCACATTAGAGATGGGCTAGCGGTTGCATCCGTGTGTCATGTCATGGCAAGAGAAACTCGCCACTTGTGGCCGCTAATTTAAGACGATCGCGGACGGACTTCTGTTACCAGGTTGGGAAGGTGGACAGAGATTGACATCTGAACCAGCCTTATTAAATACAGGTTTTGCGGGAGAGAGCAACTACGAATACTCCGAAATGCGTATAGCAACAGATATATTCACTGTATCCTTCCCTCCAAGGAGCATGGGCATGCATCCACGGAATTTCACCAGGGACCTTTATAAGTTACGCCCCAGCAACGCAATCTGTAAGATTGGGCTGTCTCGCTGTTCCAGCAGCATGGGCGGCGATTGCCGAATCCGCGCGCACAGTAGCTAGCCAGATGCTTACAGTAACTACATAGTTATCTTGCCTCTTCTGCAAGCCATTGTCCCTTGAACGTGCTGATGAGCCGTGGCTCCAGACCCGTCCAACCGCGCGAGCTGAACTCTCATCGCATCAGACACACACAAAAAATCAAGGGCATGCAGTGGCGAATCAACCGAGAAATTTAGCCTTTTGTCTACGCGCCCTTCAATCCACCGCAGTGGGACCAAAATGCGCGCCTCCAAGCCTCCAGGTTAGACCTCGACGGACACTCTTCATAAGCAGCTTACTGTTTCGTTTGAGAATACTGTGCGTATCCTCTACGTTCCTTTAATTTTCTGTACAATCCTAGTCAACCGTTGAAGACAATTCTGGTTTTTATGAATCAGATCGTGTCACTCTGGCCACAATATCATCCCACGGGCGGGGTTTCCCAGGTTGACTGCAGACTGACTATTGGACCTTTTGCTTTACACAGCCTCCTTCACGAGCCAGGGTGGCTGCATCTGTATGTCTAACGTGGTGTGGTGCGGTTGTGGGAGGATGGCCGCACCTTTGCAGATTTTGATCAAGTGTTGTCAGGGTAGCACTCTCGGTCTCCCGTGATTCGCGTTTTGGTGTCTTTCATTTGGCATTGAATTGTTGACGGATAAGCTCTTCTCACCGTTGCCGAGTCGTGATTTTCGTAAGCAATAACGCGCCGGCTACCCTATACCAAATGAAACTTCCCTATCGCGATTCTTGATGGTATATTCCTTGTACAACCGGGTATATTACATGTGCAAGCTTTTTCTTGTCATTTAACAAAGATTTGTCTGCTACTGTTTAGTTAGTTACCAGCTCGGTGTAAGCTGTCTTTACAACGAGAACAGAAGTCACGGCGACCTACTGTGATGTAAGTGGCAGAGCAACAACGTTGGAGCACGAACCAGCCAACTGCGCAGCCAGGCGTCCGCCTTCTACGCCCATCCTAAGGGATCACCAAGTGACGAGTCGATCAAGTATATGAACACAGTTTTCAACATGACAATGTTAGACAAATACAATCGCATTCGATGCCCGCTGCCATGACCGCTACCGGAGAATGAGCTATGGTGGGGTCGGTTGGCCAGGCACATATTGCCACCCCACCATATTTTTTTTTCTTTTGGTGCCTTGCCATAGTCATCGCGCGACACACCGCGAAGTAGTTATTCACTTCTAACATTTCCTTCCTGGACCATTATACCATCCCTATACTCACACCTATACCTTCTACACACCATCACCACACGCCCGAACATCATGGAAGCCGTCAACCCACCACAGCAGCAAGAGGACGTTGCCACCTCGAAGCGCATCTACCTTGGTACGAGGACACTCACGAGAAAAAAACACCGATATTCCTCCCTCCGCATGCACCCCCCGCTAACTCTACAAAAAAAACCAGGGAACCTTTTGTACTCGGTCAAGCCCGGCACGATCGAGGAGATGCTCCACGAGGGTGGTTTCGGCAACTTTGAAAAGATTCACATCTCCGTCGATCCCGTCAGCGGCCGCAACCCAGGCTACTGCTTCGTCGACTTCCCCGACAAGGCCTCGGCCGACCTCGCCCTCGAGACGCTCGACGTCTCCATCGGCGGCCGTCCGCTCAAGGTCCGCCCCTGCGAGCCTAAGAAGCCGCGCGCCTCGGCCGCCGGCGTGCGCTGGGGCCGCGACGCCCGCGAAGGCGGCAGTGCCGACGCTGAGTCTCCCGCCCCCTCGCCAGCCCGCAACAGCCGCGGTGGCAGTGGCGACAACGGCAGCGGAGGAGGCCAGAGCTTCAACCGCTGGGGTGACTGGAACTCGAGCCGTGACGGGCAGGCGCCGCAGCAGCAGCAACAGCAGCAGCGGGGCGGCGCCGGCGACAGACAGGGTCCTGGCGCGGCGCTCAACCACTTTGACGAGAACATGCAGGAGGAGGGCCGCAGGCTGTTTGTCGGCGGACTGGGCAAGATGGTTGATCAGGATCACAACCGCACAGAGATGGAGGCCATCTTTGCCGAGTTTAAGCCGTACGTGTCCTTGTCTCCCCTCGCCTTCCCTCACAGCGTCTTTCAGTCGTGCACGTGATGTATCAATCACCCCGTTGGATATCCAACTGTCGTCCCTACATCCAAACGTGAATCTTGATACCATTCGAAATACCAAGGGCGCGCGAGGGGAAACAATGCATACCAAATAGACCCGCGGGCTAACAAAGAGGACAATGTAGTGCCGCCATTGGCAAGCGCATCACCGCCCGCCCCGACGAGAGCCGGCCTGCCAGCGGCAACCGCAACTTTTGCTTTGTCGACTTTGACACGCGCGAGGAGGCCGAGGCCGCGCGCCAGGCCCTCGACGGCATCGAGCTCAACGGCAACCCCATCACTGTGCGCACCGCCCGCCGCCAGCGCGAGCAGATGCAGGGCAGCGGCTACCGCCACGACATCCAGCGCAACACCAACAGCAGCACCAACAACAGCAGCGCCGATCCCCCTGCGGTGGGTGCTTCCGACTCGCCGAGCAGGGCATTTGCATCGCGTGACTGGCGCCGCCGGGTGGACTGAACTCGGAAACAAACAAATCATTAGAAAAAAAAATCATTCAATAGAGCGACAAAATAGGTGAGAGATTGAGTGTTGAGAGGGCATCTGAAAACGAGAGTGTTAAAAAAAAGGCGGACCTCGGCGGCATTAGCAATTGGACGTTTTTTGCTCGTCTTTTTTTTTTTCAGCGGCAGATATCAGTCGCATTCGGTTGATGTCTTCATTCTTTTCTTCATTCTCTTCCATCTTCTCTTCAGAAGAACCCATGGGAAAAGGGAGGCTGCGAAGTTGGGTCGTTTTGGACATACCTCCTGTGGGGAAAGGAGTTTTTCTTCTTCTTCTTTTCGGGTTCAGCTGCAGGATCTGGCCAACATGCACATGGCCGCCTGGACCAAGAGGAAAAAAAAAACGATTGATACCAATCCAGAAACTGGTGTTTACTGACCAACGACGTGAAACTTGTCCTCGAACCCTCTCACGGTGACCGCCTTTGTTTCACAGCCCTTGACCATACTGACTCCGCCCGCCATGATAGATGCGATAACTCGGCTTACCATCATGGCAGTCCCGTCGTTATCCACATGTAAGCTCGTTGCTTCCTCCTCGTCAACGAGCACTGCCTCATCGCAACTTTTATACGTACACACCCTTAGCGGTTGGTTACACGGCTTATACCAGAAAGGCTTCAGGCTTCCAGGGCCACAACGTGTCTGTCACTCGGGAAGTCGACGAGCAGTCTCGACAAACATGAACCTCCACCACCACTGTCCTCTTTGACCTCACTTTCCCTATTCGTACATCCGGGCTGCGCCAAACTTCCCCTCCTACCTTGCACAGCCTCACTCAGGAGCGATAAAGCGGGTGGAGCAGCAAGGCGAGCCGGCGTCATTACTAACAGCAACCATGGTGATATGGAAGAGCAAGTGCCAAAGCAAAACGCAAAAGCACGCGCACAACCAGGGTGGCTTGAAAGTGTACTGATCTTTTGCCTGCCCCCAAACCGAACAATGAATAACTAGTGCCTCCCTGGCGCCATCGCCGCCCGAGCTTGATATGATCTTGTCACCACAACACACCCACCACCGCACCTTCTCGAAAGGGCATCGGGCCTGTGATGGCGCCTGGCGTTGCAATGGGCCGTGGAAAAAACATGTCCCAGGAGGGAGGCTGTGCAAAAGCGCAAGTTTTTGCTTGCGCTGAGTAGCGGAAGCCGTGGGAAGCCGTCAAGTGCTCTGCAGCACTTACCCAGCCCGGAACGACGCAAAGGATCCTGCACAATGGTCACATGGCTGTTTTTCTTCCAGCCCAACGAAATCTTGCTTGGCCTCTTTTGTCTAGTTCTGCAATTCTCATGTGGCCCGGCCGGCAACGGTTCCCCACATGCAGCATTTAAGCTTGTTCTCAGAGCCCGCGCTAAAACAAGGCTACAAAATCCAATGTCCCTTCATTTCAGTGATATTCAACTTCGCGACTTATTGAGACATGATAGCAATTTAAGTATTATTATGTATCTCTTTGGAGGCCTCCCGCTCTTTAAAAAAAGCACCGACGATGTCATCCCTCTCTATGGAGCCAACGGTGGAAATTGCACCAAAATTTCGGTATTTAAAAAAGACGGCTTAATTTTAAAGTCGCAGATCTGAATCGGAAGACATGTAAAATTGTTGTAATAATGACGCAGCCACATCATCACCGTCGTCCGAGGTCGACGTCCCGCACGCAGACCATATCCCGACGCTCCTCCTCCTCCTCGCCGGGACTCCCACGCAGCAAGCTCCCCTCGCCGACCCCAAAGAAGAAGGGCACGACGGCCTCCCTCACGACGCCGCGCCAGAAGCCGCCCACGATGCCCGCCAAGTCACCGCCGGTCTGCCGAAAGTCGGGAAAGGCATTCACCTCGAGCAGCCACGCGCAGCCGTCGGCGTCGAGCAAAAAGTCGAGGCCAAAGACCTCAAAGGCGTTTGGCAGCGGCTGGAAGTGGATGGGCATGGCGCGCGCGGCGCCCTCGACGACGGCGCCCGTCACGGCGCACACCTGCGCAAAGACGTCGTCCTTGGCCGCGCCGGACAGGCCCTCGAGCGCCCAAAACGGCTGCACCGTCGTCTCGTGCGGCGAGTCTTGCAGGCACGTGTTGGTCAGGAAGGCGTCGTAGTCGCCGGGCGCCTCCCACGGCGCGCGGTACGGCTTGCCCGCAAACAGCGCCAGCATCGGCCGGTACACGTACACGCGCAGGCTGCCCGCGCACAGCACGTAGGTCCGGATGTGGAACTTGTGGCCCCCGGCCCGGAGGAGCAGCGGCGGGTGGATGTAGGGCTGGGCGACAAAGTGCCGCAGGTGCGAGGTCGTGATGCCGTCCTTGTTGCCGCTGCTTTGCGGCGCCTGCTCGTCTTCCGCCGCCGCCGCCGCCGCCGCCGCCTCGTCTTCCTCGTCCTCGTCCTCGTCGTCGGTGCCGGGCTGGTCCTCCTCCCACCCGTCAAAGATGGCCTGCAGCTCGTCCATGGTGCTGAACAAGCGGATGCCCTGACCGCGGTCGCTCATGCCCGGCTTCAAGATCCACCACGCCCTGTCCTGCGGCGGCGACGCATCCCCCGCCTCGCCCAGCGCATCGTTGCGAGCAAGGCTCTCGCGAAGATCAAATGCTTCAACGAGAGCGTCGTCGAGGAACTCGGCATAGTCGACCTCGAAGGCGTCGGTGCGCTTGACGTGCGTGGCGAGGACGGAATCGGGCCGCTTGGCGACGCAGTGCTCGACCGTCGTCGAGAGGTAGTGCTTGCGGATGAGCGCTTTCCGGATCATGTAGCTGTTGACCAGGTACGACTGGGGGTGCGCGGCGGCGTGGTCAAAGTCGAGCGCCTCGTAGGGCATGATTTGGAGCGCCCGGGCTGACGGCGAGGAGAGGGCGCGTGACGCGGAAAACGTGCCGTCGTTGGAGCCCGGTACGGCTGTGATTAGGTCTACCAGGTCGTCGGGCAAAAGGGCCTGGAGCGCAGACACAATCAGTGGCTGCACGTAGTCGTCCTCGTATGCGACGAATGCCTGAATCTTGTCGGGGCTGGTGCTATCTTGCTGCTTTTCTCTCATCGCCAACGTCTTGCTTTGTTCCTGCACAGCAGGTTCTGAACTGTAAAAGTCTAATGGTGAGAATTGTGTCTATCGATGAAACGTATAATCTACACGCCACGTAACGTATGCACGTCGTCTTTATCTATTCCTACTGACCCAGGAAGATCCAGACTTCACACCCCGAGGCCACCAGAGCACAAAAAGAAACACGTAAAAATCGTAGAATGAAAGCACAGCTGGGTCAACTCACAAGTTCAACTCTTGTTGGCCATCTCCTACATTGGCCTGTGCAAAGTTTGCTTTGAGAGGTGTAACACTAGCACTCATGTTAGCGGTGAATCATCACGGTCGCGAATCACGAAGTATACCTGGTATGACCTTCCTTGACCACCCATCCGTCAGACCCAGGCCCAGCCGCCTCAACACTGGAATAGACATCGGTGAACCTTGGCGCCCATTTGAAGTGCTTGTGCTTATGCCCCTTGCAATCAGTCTCGGTGTCTGGAGTCGCAGACGACAAACCCCCCTCTCGGATCTTGGCCTCCTCCTCGACGGGGTCCGCGTTGCTCGGGTCGTCAATCTCCTCAAAGCAGCCACCCGCCTGCCAGTAGTTTTGCAGCATCTTGGTGAGATATATCTTGCGCGTGTCGACGGCCTCGACGAGCGGCACGTTGACGCTGTACAGATCGACGCTGTCGTCCGTCGGCCACTGCCTGTATAGCCCGTCGATAACCTTGACACTCTGGCGGCACGCGGCCTCGATGATGGCCGGGTCGTGGTTGCGCGAGAAGAAGGCGAAGCTGACGGCAATGGCACGGACCTTGCAGACGGCGGCCTCGAGCGCGCCGCCGAGCGTGCCCGAGCTGAGCGCGAAAATGGCCGTCGTGTTGCGGCCGTAGTTGGGCCCGCTGACGACGAGGTCGACCGGGCCCTTGCCGTGGAAGAAGTGGTTGAGGCCAATCTGCACGCACGAGGCCGGCGTGCCGTCCACCAGGACCCATTCCTCGTCGCCCGCGCCCGAGGCGTCGGGCCGGGCGTTGGTGGTGCCCTCGGTCTCGTCGCCGTAGACGTGGGCCGACGGCCGAAAGTACACCGGCTTCAGCGTCTGCCCAATCATGTGCGCCTTGCCGATCCACGAGCGCTGCGTGTCGGGCAGGCACACGGAGACGTCGTGGCCGGCTGCTTTGAGGTGGTTGACAAAGGCGTGGATGTAGGGCGACGCCTTGGTCGACGGCGGGCCGTCGTCGTTGGTGACCAAGATGTGCATGGCGGCGCGGTCGCTCAATTGGGACTTTCTGGATCACAGACGATGATGAGGGAGACCCGAACCAATGTTGACGGCGCTCCTAGACAGAAAAGGTAAGCTTGCTGGCAAAAGCGAAATCGGCCAAAAGCTCGTGATGGAGGGGTGACTTTTTAACCCGCAAGCGATCACCGCCGCCTGATCTTGAAGCCAAGGTGGGGCAGCAAAGTCAGTGACGGCCTGAACGAGCATTTTGGCTATTTTGGCTATTTTGGCTGCGTGCCAACTTGTCACTGGGGTACGGGTCTGAGCTTGTAAAACTCTGTTTGCGATTCTGCTTCGGAGAGGAAATAATACGTTGTTGCGAAAAGGTATATATCTCAGTTGATCAGTCTACAACGTGGAAAACAAGTAGTAAACATAATATACTCCTCCAAACGCCTCAATATCCCAAGGTGCCCCCTCTTCGTTCCATCGCTGAGGTTTCCTAACTAGGTACCTGACTAGGTAACAGACTTGTGATAAAATGGGAGAATTTGTTGAAAAGAAGAAAGGGTGGCTGAACGACATATATATATATATATATATGCGACAGCGTGAATCATTATAAAGAAGTAATGCTCGTGATACAAAAAAGACAGACCATTTGTCATGGCCAGTCGTTCAGGCGCGGGTACGCTTGGCAGGCGCAGGGGCAAGGGCCTCGCCAGCTCTCTTGGTGGCTGCTGGCGCCTTGTGCTCCTTTGTGCGTGGCCACTTGTCGAACATACTTGGCTGACGCTTCTTCTTGATCGGCGTCTCCTCGTTCAAGAGCTTGTTGGCTGATCTCGTCGTTCTTCTGGTTTCGGGTGGAGAAGCGGGTGCATATCTTGGGGCCTCCGGCGTCTTGGCAGTCGCCTTGCGGCTCTTGGTAGGTGTTTCAGGGATAGAACGGGTGATGCGTTGCTTGACCTCGTCCTCGACATCAGTCGTGGCCTCCTCGTCTTCCAAGTCCGCCTCGGATTGCTCTTGTCGCTTGGGAGGGAAGAGCAGTCGCGGCTTGACGGATGATCGGGTAAGTGGCTGAGCAAGGCGGTCTTCTTGATCCATTTCCTGCTCCTCAATCTTGGCAAACGGGCGCCAGAACTTCTTGCCACGGAAGACATATACCATGCCGTCCTCACGTTGGGTAGCCTCCTCGAGAGACTGGTAGCCCTCACCCGGAATCATGACCTTTCTACGGCTGCGACGGGGGCTGGTCTCGGTCTCCTGCTTGGAGGGGGCAGTGTAGAACGGATTGTCCTCGCTGGTGTCGACCTCGGGAATCGAGTCCTTGGTATCGGTGAAGATTTCAATGTTGTCATCGTCGCGTTTGGCAGTGAAGCTATCCATGCCGATGCCAGAGTACGACTTGGGCCTTCGCCTCGAGGCGGAGTCGTCGCTAGGGAAAAGATTGCGGGCGAAAGTGGCGATTTCGGCCGTCGTCTTCTCGTTTGCAGGCTTTGATGGTGTTTTTGAAGGAGTGGGAAGCATGCCGCCAGAGCGAGAGGAGGAAGCGCGAAGAATGGAATTCACTGGGTTGCTGGTGGGTGGGATGTCGACAGGGCCAAGGGCGGCGGCGGCGTTTGCAATGCTCTCTGCTGTGAGTGAGCCAGAGACACTGCGGCGGCTGGCATCGGCGGGAGGCTGGCGTCTCTTTCGCGGAGAAGGGACTGGAGAAACCATGGCAGCGTTACTCTGAGCGTTGGCTCTTTTGGCACCGCGGGGAGAGGCAACCGGTTTTTGACGAGATGTAGGAGGTGAAGGTGTGCGGTTGCGCTGGGTCGCGCTTCGCGTGGCGCGACTCGGCTTGGGGTAGGGGTGGTAGTCGTCCTGGTATCCAAAGCGAGGCGCTGAGGGGACCTGCATTTCCCGGGCGGGTGACGGCGACGGGGTTCTGGCGGCCATTCTGGAAGACATGGTACGTTGTGCGACGGCGAGTGAGATATTTGCAGAAGCTGTGGGACGTGGCTGCGAGACGAAGCAGCGAATGCTGGGGGCTAGTCGCGTAACTGTCTGTCTGGTAGAACCGCCGACTCGAGGCAGGACTCAATAGAAAGACGAACAATAAATAAGCGGCGGCGGCAGAATAAGCGGTGACAGGAAAAATAGCGCAGGTAAAACAGTAAAGACTAATAATAGCTGCAGTAATGTGATAGGAGTCGAAGCTGAATTAAGTTGTAGTCGTGGTAACGTTGTGTAAACACTGTTGCTGTAAAGTGATGCAGGGTAGAAAAGATGGTAGGAAATCGGAGGAGAAGGGAGGTTGATGTTCTAGTGCGACGACACGAAGAGGAGGCTGGGGCAGAGGCATGGGTGCGTGGGTGCCAGACCAGCCCCCTCAAGCTGCAGAGGAAGAGGTACCCCACTTTAGAAAAAAGGTGCACAACGGCTGGCCGCGACGCGTCCGCTATATTCTAGGTAGGGTAGGACGCGTTATTTTCGTGTAACAAGGGCACATGGCCCATTAAAGTGGCCGTTGGTGGTGCCTTTATAGTGGTGACAGTGGTGACAGTGGACACCCTGGTGTTTGAAAGAAGTTGGCTGCAACAATTATTACAGCAGCTATTGGGTGCCTACAGCGCCCATGCCCACACCTCCGTAGCTGCCCCAAGCTGTCTGCCACATCTGCACCGCCACAGCACACAACAGCTACCTGCTAGTTACAGTCTCAACCCTCTGCACGTCGCTCGACAAGGACTGTATCACTGTATCCCCATTCTGTGACACCGGCCCTCCCATTGACCCGTCATCTGTCCGTGTCAACTGCTTGCTGCTGTGTCCTGCACCTGTCTTTCTAACCACACAAGACAACCAGCATGGCTGACGACTCAGAGTACACCGAAACCGACATCTGGGCGTCCCCCCAGCAAACCCGCCAGCCGAAAACACCCAAGTCACCCAGGACCCCGCGCACGCCCGCCTCCGAAGGCCCCGATCGCGATGCCCTGCTGCGCAAGGAGCTCGAAGGCGTCCGAAATGTCAACGAGGCTATAGAGGGTCTCATCGGCACCCTGGAACGAGCCGGCGGCAACATGGATGTATGTCCAACCCCGCGCGCAAACCACCAGCCAATTCCATCGCTAACGTACCTGGCATCTAGGTTGTGACGCAGACTGTAAATAATGCATCGACTCTCCTCAACACATGGACCAGAATCCTGTCCCAAACAGAACACAACCAGCGCCTGATCCTCGACCCTAGATGGAAAGGCACTACGGAAGACCTCGTCGAACAGGAAGCCGAAGCTCTCCAGCGACAGCAAGAGGCTGAGCGCAAGGCGCGCGAAGAAGAGCAGCGTCGCGAGGAATTGCGCCGTCGCAGAGAGGAGGCAGAGACTAAACGCAGTCTGGCACCCGGCTCCAGACCCCTCCGCGGAACAGCAGGCGCGCGCAGGACGGCGTCTAGGGCCCGGGCAAGAGCGGGATCGCGCATTGGCGCTGGTTCCAGCTATATATCCCAAAACACATCGAGCTCCAGCAGTCGTGGGACCTCGGGAATCGGCAGAGGTATAGGGACTACGAGAGGTGCACGGTCACGAGGCGCAAGATAGCTATGCTCAAGAAGCATCTTCATCATCATATTACATTTATTACAATAGATACCCATGCCCTGGCGGCAATTACTTCTTCGTGAAAAAAGCACTTAGTTTCTTCATCCCTGTCGTGTTGACCTTTTTCAAGTCCCTTACGCCTCTGCTTGCATTGGCCTTCTTCTTCTTCTCTTCCTCCAGCTTTCGCTTCTTCTCTAGCCGTGCTTCGTCTTCCTCCTCATCTCGCATGCGCTTTCTTGAAAAGTCACTAGTCGGCCGTGTTGCCATGGTTTCCTTGCGCAGCTTCTCGAGTTCCATCAAGTATGTGTTGAGCGGCCCGAAATCCACCTTGCACGTCGCATTGTCACTGAGAGATTGCTTCAAACGGTCGGCAATAGCATGTGAGATATAGCTTGCGCAAATGAACTCAAATGCGACTCGGAGACGCTGAAGCTGGACAACCTCGGCCGACGCCGTCATCGCGGTCGTGACGGCGACATCATCCTCGGAGAACGAGGAAGCCGCGGTAGAAGGCTGCGAGGCCGCGCTAAAGGTCGAGCCCTCAGTTGCAACACTGGATTGAGACTCGGCTGTTTCCGTCCGCGGTGTTGAAGTGCCGGATCCGGTACCTTCGAGAGCCGTAGCGACACCTGCGGCAGGGCCTGGGAGGAGGCTCGCAGTTCGCAGCAGGATAGGCGCCTCGAGGGCCTTTTGAACGAATTTCTCCTCGACACTAGCAGGCAGGCCCCCAGAAGCAAGACGCGTGGCTTTAGAAAGAATAACAGAGAACAGCTTCACCTCGTTGACTCGAAACATGGACTCATCACCAGCATCCACGCTGTCGCATATCGCAGCGAGTCTAGACTCCAATAGGGCCTTCATCTTGGGCCATCGCGCAACCTCTGATAGATTCGACGACTTCTCTGGTAGCTTATCAAGATAGTCTTCGATTGATAGGAATAGGCGCTTCTGATTTGTTGGTGATTTCGTTGCATTGTCATCTAGTAATGCCGGGAGGAGAAGGAACAGGGGGTCGACATGCGTTGCGACAAACAGCTCCGCGCTGGTAACCGTCTCTGCGCTTTCAATCCTGCCCTGATTTTCCTTGTCACTGTCGGCGGATGCAATCAGCCAGCTGCGTGGCGCCGTCTTTGGCGCTGCGACTTTTGTGAATTCGTAGAGACCCGTCTCTGGGCAAACAAGGTATCTTGAAGGTTGTCCATTCTGGGGGTGAGGAAGAGAGACAATTCGCGCGTCTTCTGTGGCTGAACGGGGCAGAATAAAAAGCTTCGAAGACTGTCCGGATTTTGTAGACAGGGCATATTTCGACTTTGAGGCCGGGGTGTCTTTCGGAGCATCCGCCGCTGCAGTTTTCGATGATCGCGTGCCTCTCATGGTCGTTGAGCTGTCGTGGTTTCTCAATTTGTATCCAAGACGCCGGTATTGTGACGCTGTAAAGAACCTAAAAATAGACCACAAGATCCAGAACTGCAAAAGACGCGAATAGCGCAAAGAGATGGGGAAAGGATCGCAGTGTAGATGCTTGTGCAGTCCCAATAGCGCCGACCTTGAGAGTCAGAACGCGCTTTACGCGTCGCAGACCCTACAGTACAGTTACTTAGCCAGGGACCAGCGGAGCCCGACACTCAGCAAACGAAAATGAGCGATGACGCTAAGCCTCTTTCCCACCCCTCTGTCGTTTCACTTGATGCAGCCTGTTTCTTTCGCTCCCTTGACTATCTTACCATTTACGACATCATTAAGGTCATCGGCGATAGGCCTCTATGCCATCGTTGCTGATCCGATATACTTAGCGGCCCCAGTCGCTCTCACAGTCTAGAGCCACTGCATGCGCGTGCTGCCATCATAGCCAGTTGCGAAGCGCAGCCCATATGCAGCCCTGGCCAGGGCACACTTGCGCCGAGCAAAATGGCTCCAGGTATGCCCTCCACCGTTGAACTCTCTAATGCATTCCTAACGCAGTGAAGGCGGTAAAGAACCCGAGCAACAGTGGCCTCCGCGATCCCCCCACGAAGCACTTCTCAGCACGCCAAAAGGCCGAGAGCGATACCGCGAAATGCTCCAGACCTCGCCGAGTCCTTCACCCTCTCGCGGTAGTCGCCTCAACGCAGGCCCTCCACTATCCGCAAGCATCGGACTCGGAATCAAACGCGGTAGCGACGACGATGAGGAAGACGACGAGGAGACTCTGCAGCTAAAGCTACAGGAAATCCAGGCAAAGTTGCGACTCAAGAAGCTACAAAATGCGAGAGGAAGAACAGATACTGGAAACAGTACCGGTGGGAGAAGTGCGCTTTCAGCCTCGCCTTCCATCTCGGATCGCCTGCAGAGGCCCAAGAGCCCCGGACGCAACCGAAATGCCATCCAGGTCCCTGCGTCACCAGTGCGAAAGCTTCAAGCTACACAGCCACTTACATCGCCCAGTCGGGTGCTCCTGGGTATTGACAAGGGGCTCACGGCAAAAGACATATCGCTGAAGCGGGCTCCAAGCCATAAACGTCTAAACAGTGCGCTAAGTTCCCGACCGGGTGGCGCAGCGTCGTCCTCTGGAGCTCCGCAAGCAAGCAGTTTCAACGAGCGTCTTGCAGGGCTAAGAACGGATGAGGCATTTCGCAAGGAACGCCAAGCGAAGATTCGAAGCGTACGCTCCAACGCCTTCGCTATTGGAAAGGACGAGATGGATTTATACAAACAGGATGCTGTGGAAATCCCAGATGTTCCGCTTGCACCACCCACCTTCTCTAGAGACCAGGTTCTGGGGAAGATGAAATCCACGGGGGGGTTTCTGACGAGAAGTCGCACAGTGCCGTCTGGTAAGCTCACGTACGGCACCAGCGACGACTCAGTAAATGACGCCAACGCAGCCTTGTCCCTGGCCCCTACATCCGATAAGGAGCAGCCGTCATATGAGCTATACTCAAGCTTTCACCTCTCTCGGCGAATACTTCCCCACAATGTCCTCACTCGCAGTGTATCTGGCAAGAAATCCTACACCATCAAAGACTTGCTGCGCGAAGTAAAAGCACCCGATTTCAGCCTGCCCGACATCGAACAGGACGTTGTCGTGTTCTGTATCCTGGCAAAGAAATCAGAACCTCGTACACACAAGCCAGGGACAGGCAAGAAGAAGGACGAAGACAGAAGCAAATATATGGTCATGACCCTGGTTGATTTAGACTTTGAAGTTGACCTGTTCCTTTTCAACAGCGGCTTTGAGCGATTTTGGAAGTTGAGCGAAGGTACCGCCATTGCCATTCTCAACCCAGTCATTATGCCGCCGCCGCCAGGCAAACAGGATACAGGACGCTTTAGTCTTGTCGTCAACTCGGACGAAGATACCATTCTGGAAATTGGAATTGCTCGCGATTTGGGGTTCTGCAAGTCTGTCAAAAAAGATGGCAACCCATGTGGCTCGTGGATCAACAAGAAGCGAACGGAATTTTGCGAATATCATTCAAACGAAGCGGTTAAGAAGCAAAAGTCGTCACGAATAGAGATGAATAATAGTAGTTTCGGAGGAGGTCAGAAACGCAGCGAAAAATCTGACAAATGGCAGCGATGGAAGAGGGATACCAAGAACAATTTTGATCGCGAGACGCAGACTCATTGGTTTGTGACGCGCTCAATGAGCTCATCGGACTTGATTGACGGGAAAGACGTCAGTCAAGTTGATCGGAAAGAGCGAGCTGAGTTTTTGAGGAGAAACCTCGAGGCGAAAGAGAAAGAGAGAGAAATCATGAACAAGCTGGGCCAAATAGGCAATGCCGCTGGACGAGAGTATATGAAGTTTTCGGGAGCCAGGACCGCTACAGGTTCTCGAGCTGGTGAAAGCCAAGCCTCGGGAGGCCCGCCCAGCACAGCAGACTCTGCGTCAGAGGCGGCAACACTGGACCTGTTGCGAGGAGGTGCTGACCGACAGATTCACCTGAGCCCAGTCAAGCGGAAACGCAACGACAGCTCGCAGTCTAGCGTCGTGACTTCTGCTAGTAACAGGTCATCGGCATACGGCTGGGGCAGTGACCTCAAGGAGAAGCTGTCGAGCATGAAGGCCGCCAGTGCAGGGCAGCCAACAAAGTCGCGCTCGCCGGTCCGGAAGAAGACGCGCTTTGTCACAGAAAAGGGCATTCGAGAGGCTGGGAGAGAGAGCCTGGGCATGGATCTATCTACCAGGCAAATCGCCATGGAGGATGACGACGATGAATTGGAGATTATCCGCTGACCAAGATGCGGACACGGATTGGATTTTGGTCACTCAATGGGATTGGAAGATGACAGGCGTGAGCGCCAAGGCTTGATTTTTTACACCGGAAATTGCATTACGGCATCGTTGGAGTAGTGTTTATAACATTTGTTTTCGTATGGCGCCTGAGAGGTCTGACATTTCTTGTATGATATTCATGAATAATAGACAGCGGCTGTACCTTGTCTTGGCCGACCAAGAACTTTGTGCGAGTATCCGAGACGGCAAAGGGCGGTCAGCTGTGCCGCTCAACCGATTCTTGGATGCGAACAATTTCGTATACAAGTAACAGGACGGGTTGCACAGCATTCACTGCCCTGACCTGTGCCTGCACAACATCGGGCATAGCAGCAGCCACGATGGCATGATCACAAACGGTTCCCCATCTGATCTGCCAGCGGCAAGGCAGCATTTCAGCGCATGTGGTGACATGGCCATGGCGGCTGAAAACTCTCAGAAACCCGTCATTGGTATGACTATGATTCTAGGCAATGACGTGCAGAAATTTTGTGCGGCAGGCAGTCTGTGGCTCGGTTCAGTGCGTCAGAGAAGGCAGGAGCAGCACGAGCCCATATATTCAGAAGCCAGTCAGTCAACAATCACTTTCTCCATTCATCTTTTCTATTCATTTTCTCCGTTTATCTTTTCCGTTCCGTTCATCTTCTCCGTCCATCTTCTCCGTCCATCTTCTCCATCCATCGTCTCCATCCATCTTCTCTATCCATCGTCTCCATTCACTTCTGCCTTCTTCAAACCGAAACACTTCTTCACCAAAATCGCCGAGTATATTTCGCAATCATGTTACTAAAATATCACTTATTCATTGCTACAGCAACGCTGCTATCGATCAAGGTCACCCCGACTGCCGCCTCCGTCATTGTGACGGGAGTCCCAGTCGACCCCTCAGTACTGTCAGTTCCGCACAGACGAAACATCGTCGAATTCTCTACCATAGGAGGCCCGCAATGGTAAGCTCCAAGTGTCATCTCTTGCCTGTCTGCTGGTCAGAATCTGACTCTCTTGAAGGGATCTTTATATTCAGGCGCTTGGAGCCATGCAGGCTGCCAATGAGACGGATCCTGAATCATACTTCCAGATCTCCGGTACGTCTGAGCAGCCACACATGAACGAAAAAAAAACTGAACGCGCAAAGGAATACATGGGAGGCCGTTTATGGAATACGACCAAACAGGGGGGTGGACATCGTCCACGTCCCTGGCCTGGGCAGGCTACTGTCCGCACGGGGTAAGTGACTTCGGAGGAGATGCAAACTCGATGACATATATTGACATTATAAAGGAGGTGATCTTCGTCCCATGGCACAGAGCATACGTGGCGTTGTTCGAGGTATGTGCTGGCGACCCTCGTGGCTGACTTGGCTTACATGTAACAGCAAATACTCGTGGCCCACGCCAAAACGATCGCCATGACATATCCCGAGGAGCACAGACCGGTATACATCGAAGCAGCTGATACTCTACGCGCACCCTTCTGGGACTGGGCCACTGATGAAGCCGTGCCGCAAAGCACAGTACCAGAAACTATAAGCATTACTGTCCCAGAAAATGGTCAACTCGCTTCGAAGTACGTCGAAAACCCACTTTACACTTTTCATTTTCCCAAGTCAGTGCAGGATGGAGCCTTCGGAGTATTCGAAAGGAACCGAATATATCGATGCGATCAGCCGAACATGACATATCCGGATTCAGCAAACCGTTCTATCAAACACAGGCAGCACACAAAACACCTGGTATGTGGCGATGTGTGTTCTAGACTGACAACGAACTGACGAAAGATAGTACGACATCTTCACTAGATCGACAGACTTTGAAGACTTTGTGACGTTCAAAAACCGTGGAAGCAGTTTGGAGGGTCTCCATGGATCCATTCACTGGGATGCAGCATGTCAAGGCCAATTCCTGAGTGTCGCATATACAGGGTTCGATCCTCTATTGTAAGTGACGTGTACACTGCGTGCGACAAGATAACTGACGGGTTACCAGTATGTTGCATCATTCAAATGTCGATCGCTTGTGGGCATACTGGCAAGCTATGCACCCTGACCAGCAAATTTTCACTGGCGAGCACTATGGATTTGAAAAATGGGGCACGCCGGACAACTCGATCCTCACAACACAGTCGCCGCTGCTACCCTTTCGCCGAAGTGAGACTGAGTTTCACACGTCGGAGAGCGTTTTATCGATCCATGACCTCGGCTATTCGTATCATGGGTTGGAGTCGAAGGACAAGAGCGCCGAGGACAGGCGCGAGGAAGTAACGCGAATAATCAATAACCTGGAGCCGGGGTTCCTGAAGTTGGGAGCGCGCGCAGCAAATGGACTGTTGGGTGGCCCACGCGCCGTGCTAACCAGATACTTTGCTCACATTGCTGTGGAGGCATCAGAGATTGAACGCCCATGTTCAATTGAAGTATCAATGAATGGAACATATGCGGGAAACTTAGTCTTGCTGTCGATGCCTGATTCCGGGATTGTTCGTGGCGAGATCTCGCTTGACACTATTCAAGACACGCTGCGAGGCAAACCCAGCCGCGTCGTTTTGAATACCTTTGAAACGGCACTTAAGATTGATATCATCAAAGTGAGTGTCTTGGCGGGATTCGAATGAGAAAGATCAGACTGTGCTAATTGGACAATGTAGGGCGATGGGTCGAGGATAGCGCTTGCGGACGTTCCGAACCTGGATGTCCAAATTGAACAAGTTCGCGTGGCAGCGCCAAGATGGGACACTGAGCTTCCCGAGTATTCAGAATCCAGAATGTTTGGAGTCAGATTGGTAAATGCACCATACTAAGAAGCCGACTACTGGTAGTTGGGCTCGTGGCTCGTGGTGGGCGGCGTTGCCAAGGTTGAGCTTGTACGTTGGTGCGTTGGTTTCCTACTTGGCGGAGAGGAGGTGGTTCATACGGCACAATTAAGCTAGGCTCCGAATAGAATTACAATTATCATTTAGACTCGATGGGTTCCAACGTGGTTGGAGCGAACTGCCGGTTGTGAGAGGTGACGAGACATGACAAAGGGCGGTGTTTGGGATGGATGAGATGTTACACAACCAAACTGCGGTATTGGCAGCCAGCTCGGATGGGCCAAGGGTTGAAGTTCGGCGCTATGCATTACAGACAATGCAGCAAACTTGCCCTTTGTTTTGTCGGCTCTCGGGGTTCAGGCCGACGATTGATCTGAGGGGGATGTGACTGGAATAAGTCCTTGTCCACGTGGGGTTCCGGATCATGGACTGTGGCAGTAAGACGGAGTATGCGCTAATTGAGAGCGGCAGCTCGGTACAGACAGAAACAAGCAAGGGCAGGGAGGAGTGTGAAGATGATCTGAGCTGCCTACATAGCAAATGTTAGGTAAGAGTTTGAAGGCGCGCACCGAGACGAGCCTGGCAACCTGGGCCAACGATTGTGGGGGGTTTCGGAAGCAGTGTTTCGAAGGGAGAGGGCTGACTGGGCCGGCGGTGTTTCGATTTGGTAATGAGGTGGTGAGAAGAGGGGACCAAATTGGTTGTGATGAGGCTGTTGTCGAGGATTGGAAGTGGGGGGTCAATCATAAAGTGAGTTTCGTTCGAGCTGCCTAGAGCCTGCATTTGAGACAAGTAGATGCCTATTCTGTGCTGCCTCGCCGATGCTAACCCAAATTGAACTGGCAGGAAACCAAGGTAGCTAGCTGGGTTGTGCTATTCTTGGATGGTGATGATGCAGCAAGGGTCTTGAGGGCGGGTGGTGGTGGTCGGGCACAAGGAGGGCACGAGAGCTGTGAGATGCACCCCACAGGCTCTGCTGGGCTGCAGACGGAAATCCGGGGATGTGAGAGTAACTATGGTGTGAAGTGCGTCTGCTTGGGTTCTTTGTGCAAGATGGCAAGACGAGCCGAGTTGCTCGTCGCCTAGGTAGGTAGAATGCCACCAATAGCCGAGGCTGCCCGAGAGACGCTAATACTGTACAGTTTTAGCACCGGTTGGTTGGTTGCCTTGTAAAATGTAGAGTCGAGGCAGAAAGAGGCAACATGTAATGCAGACGAGGCAGGGTCCAATACCGATGACAAAGACAAATGCAGGGCGGCTGGCAGTACGTAATGGGCAGTGCAGTATGCATGCTCGGTACATTGTTCAGGGCGGCGTTGGCCGGTTGGAGGACTTGAAGTCTGGAGACGGAAGGAGGAGATCCGGGGGAGTGCGGGGGCGGAGGAATCTGACGGGCATTTGAGAGAAGAGTGGCTTGTTTTTTTGTTAATAATATAAATTTAAATTAAAGCATGTCGAAAGTCTTACTCGATCAGGTCAATAGAAGGAGGACGGCGGTTCGTTACGAAGTATGAAATGGTCATACTTGGCTGCGGGCTGATAAACGACTGAGCCGCGAGTGGACGTAGATAAGGAACGTGGCTTGGCTTTCTGCGTGGGGGCTTGCCTGGTCATGAATTTAGCGCGCCTAGTAGGGGTTGATGGTTGATGGGTTAATGACAGTTGGTCATTGATGATGGACGTAGTCATGATCGAGGACAACTTTCTTGGCCACGCTTCACTCGCAGGTGCTTCGGTGCAGTGCAGCATGCTCAGTCAAGACGTTGGATATCGGTACGGATTACGGATAAGCACCAGCCGCTTCGGCGCCACACACGAGCCACAGCTTGCTTTTCACGCTTCCGACACAAACTCCCAGTCACAACGAAGCGAAAACATTCCCGCCCCCATCAACCAGCAATCAATCACCCAGGCTGGAACCATATGACGTCGAGTAACTAATTATGTACAGCGGCCGCTAGTCATAACTAGGTCGACACAAGAAACCAATTCCCGCCCGCGCACCGCGCTACAAACTCCACCACCAAGAAAAACCACTCGTCTGCTCACCCACTTCAAACTTGCAACATTGACGTTAGTTACTAATAATTACCTGCAGGCGGCCCTTTTTTTCTTATTCTGTTTATTCTAGTTAGGCCTAAACAGGCGCACCCGTCGCTCGTCTCCGACAACGCTCCATCCTCTAATTTTAGCCCATTGCTGGTATCACCACACCCGACCCCCCGTCGTCTGCGCTAAAACGTACAGCCTGTTTGTTGTACATGGCTTGCGAGGCCGATGATTTTCTACTTGGTTCCTTATTACCATGATCCTCAAAGCAACCCTTCGCAACACCTACCAGTAGCCATCCGGAGACTCCGTAACGCGGTACCCTCATCTGGCCCATATACCCAAAAGCACATGCCGTGAGCGCCCGATCGGCATCCAACGCCTAAACATTTTACTTATACTACGACTTCGTGCCCACCATTGGTCAAGTGTTTCTCTCCCTTTCATTCTTCTCTTCGTCTAACGCAAATCACCCGTCCTGCATCTTCTCACGTCCTCTTTGCACAAACCTATTACGAAACCCTGGCAGTGCATTTTGCGACACGTCGTTTTTCTTCTGCACATGTCACATAATTCATCCCTCTAGGCCAAACAAGAAAGAGAAGAACAAGATCAATATACGCACGCAGCACCAACCAAAATAACTTGCCCTGGTACTCTCGCTGTAGTTCCTTTTGCCTTGTGTCAATGCATCTAGGTCCTCTATCCCTGCCACATCTCACCCCGGCCCAACTGCACCCGTCGAGCACAATCCCTGCCGCCGCGTCTGCCGCTCCGCCGTTTTGTTCAAGTTTTGTGCCAAGGACCAATCCGATTCCCCAACCGTGAGACGAGTTCGCAAAGAGTCACCGAGCTTCACTAGTTACCCATTTCTCCGGCTTCTGTGAGAGCATTCGGCTTCCGTACAACGCGTACAAGGCGAGATAGCCTGGCTCTAGTGGCCTGCACGAAGCGCACACGCACCTTCAGCTTACTGCACGGCCCGTCGCCAGTCCTTCCGTGAAATAGACGCGCAACCGCCAGCCGAGACAATCTTGAAACGCCGCCCGCCTTGCTTCTTCGGCTGAAACCGGCCATCCCTTCATCATGGCGTCTGGGAATCCAAATAAGCCCTCCGTGCCCATCACCATCAATCACAGGCGGCCCTCGGCCCAGGCAGCGACAGCGTCGACAAGCCAGCACACGCCCCAGAACCGTTTCGAGCTCGGACCCCCCAGCCTGCAAGACAGAGCCGGCTTCGAAGCCATTCCTGAGTCCCCTTCGCCGTCCGCCGTGCGTTGCCAGGCGTGCCAGCAGCTCGGCTTTCGCTGCGTCACCCGTGACGACAACGATGGATGTACACCCTGCTTCGAAGCAGGCGCTGAGTGCTCCCTGCTCGCCCTGAGCCCGCAGTCGCGTAAGAGGAAGCTGCACGGAGAGCCGTTTGGCGAAAACACCGTCAAGAGAGGGTGAGTCGGTATAACCCGCTGTCCTGGGGCGTCCATGGCCTTCCTGATGTGTCTTGTCAAACACTCGCACAAACCGCTGACTGTGTTGCAGTTTTTCCACGTCAGATCTGCACTCGCGGCGACATGCCAACAGTAGATTCTCCAGCAATGCCACCAGCGCCACCCTTCTCCAAGACTTTGCCAACGTCGGCGGTCCTACCAGCCTCGGCCGCACGCTCGGCCTGCAGCTCGACCGCCACAGCCAGTACATTGGCCAGACGACCGATTTCGAGCCCTCGCTGCTCAACCTGTCCGCCTACGACCCCGCGAACGAGAGCACGTCGTCGCGCGGCACGCTGCGCAAGGTCAGCGAGGGCCACAGCTTCCTCCTCGTACCCGATAATACGACACGCGGCCACGAGCAGCAGCAGCAGGACGTCATGGCCGTCGAGGCCCTCGTCGCCCCGCACGGCCGCACCCTGATTGACCTCTTCTTCCAGCGCGTGCACCCGGCGTTTCCCATTGCACAGAAGCACGTCTTCCTCGAAAAGTACGAGCGCGACTACCGCGAGTTCTCGCCGCCGCTACTCGCCGCCGTGTACCTCTTGGCCATTAACTGGTGGAGCCACAGTCCAGTGCTGGCCGACCGGCCGCGGCCCGACACGGACGCGCTGGAGCGTCTTGTCCGCAGCAGCCTCGCCGCCGCCATGGGCCGCCCCAAGCTGTCGACGGTCGAGGCCGCGCTGCTGCTCGCGCAGATCCCCGGCCGTAGCGCGCCATGGCCGTCAACGGCGCAGCTCGTGGCCGTCGCGCAAGAGCTCGGCCTGCACCTCGACTGCGCCGGCTGGGACATTCCGCCGTGGGAGAAAGGCATGCGAAAGCGCCTCTCCTGGGGCGTTTACATGCAGGACAAATGGGGCGCCCTCGTCCACGGCCGGCCCTCGCACATTACCCTCGCCAACTGGGCCGTTCGCGGCCTCACGGTTAACGACTTTCCCGACGTCGACTGGGACGAGGGTAACGCGGCGCAAAAGGAAGACGCTGAGACGGGGCAGGTTATCTTTATGCGCTTCGTCCAGCTCACCGGTCTCGTGACCGAGATCCTCGACACATTTTACACGCTCGCCGCCCTGCGTAAGGTCGAGCACGCCGGCGCCCAGGGCGCACACATGGTGCTCGCCCAGGCCAAGCCCATCCAGCTCCAGCTCAAGGAATGGTACGCCGACCTGCCGGCTTGCGTGCGCCTCGAGTCGCTCTCCGCGGGCCGCGGCGGCGGGCGCGGCCCGCAACGGCCCTCGAGCGTGGGCTACCTGCACCTGGCGTACTTTGCGGCCGAGATCTCGCTGCACCGGCGCATCGTCGGCGCGCTCGGCGCGTCCCCGACAACGGTCGACCCTTACCTGGAGCATATATGCCGCAGCGCGGCCAAGGCGCGGCTCATCTCCAGCATGGACTTTGTCAACCGCCTGGCGCCGCACCACCTGCACTCGTTCTGGTACTTTACCGCCAAGACGAGCTTCGCCCTCGTCGGCACCTTTGGCGCGCTGCTGTGGGCCACGAGCCCCGGCCGCGAGGAGGCCGACTGGTACCGCCGCCGCCTCGCCGAGTACCGCTGGACGCTGTCCGTCTGCGCCAAGCCGGGCCAGCAGGGCCAGTACCTGACGGCCTTTGCGGTCGACATGCTCGACACCTCGACGGGCCTGCTTCTGCGCCAGCTGCCGGAGAAGCCGGAGCTGAGTCGCTGCGCGAGCGCCGGGGCCGCGCTCGACTTTGCGGGCCGCTCCTTGCCGAACTCGTATTCTGGGTTTGGCGGCGGCGGCGGCATATTTTCACTGCAGGGTAGTAGTTTTAGTAATATCGGCAGCACGCTGGACCGGAGCAGCCCGCGCAGCCTGGACAGCGAGGATGAGAGCGGGAGCGAGGAGGAGGAGGATTATGATGAGTACAATATATAAATGAGACGAGGGCGCGAGGCATCAACGGCGGGATTTTTCTTGGATATGACGAGTAATGCATTATGAAATACCCATTTGATTTCTGAACGGCAATCTGCGGGAATGCTCAGCAGTGATGCACAGCAGTGACTGTCTGGTACATGCTACATCAGCCAAACGTCCAAGCGTTTTGACCTAGGCACAGATTGTCATCATGTAAGGGTTCAAAGGAACCGGAAAATAGAACTCTCCGAATCTACAATACCACGTCATCCTTCCCCTGATCTTCTTTTTACTTTTACATCGTCATCCAAAACGGCCCCAGCGAACTGGAACGGCTTGTGGGGAGCTGTCAGGGACAAACACGGCCCCCACCTTGAAGGCTCGCAAAAGCACATGAAACATGCTTTCTGGCCCAGACGTCAGAGCGGCCTGTTTCTTCCAAGCTACATACACACGCAACTTGTCCTTTTGCCATCAGATGCTGGACATTTGACGAGCTTTCTTACCTCCTGCATCTTTTTTGTGTGTGTCTTCCTTGTCTGTACAACAATTGACATCTTCTAGCATCCGCCAGACCCAAACTAGCTCCCCTGAAGCTCCCTCCCCCGTCCAACTTCCCTTGCCATTCGACCAGAGAGAACCCCCCTCCCCGAACCGATGCCGCGCAAGACAGCCGCCGGCCGTAAAGCCGAGGCCGCGCCGACCGTCGCCGCCTCCAAGGCGCAGTACGAGACGGAGCTGCGCTCCCTCGCCCGCAAGGCCCAAACGGACGGGTCGCGGTTCGCCCGGCTCACTGCGCAGCTGCGCCAGGTCCGCCACGCCATCACTTACCTTTTCTTCGCCGGCTTCTTCGCGCACGCCTCCCAGCTGGCGCTGGCGCCCGTCTACGGGAGCATCCCCGCGTCCACCCACCATCTGCGCGTGCTCGCCGCGGCCGCGTTTGCCGGCTGGGCGGGCAATCTCTTCCTGGCCCAGGCGCTGGACCGGCGCGGGCTGTCGGCGGGCCGGCTGCTACCCGTCGCGGCGCTGTGGGCGCCGGCCGTACAGTATTTCCTGGAGCCGCACAGCGCGGTACTGGGGCCGGGCTGGGGCCCCGTGCTGGTTGAGTCGCTGACGGTGGTGCCGGTCGTGCTCCTGGCGGCGGCGTGCGCGGCGGACGCGCTCGAGGGGGTGGCGTTGCCGTTGCTGCCGCGGTTCGTGGCGGACTCGCTGCCCGGGATGGGCTCTTGGGCGCTGCTGGTGGCGTTCGAGAACCTCGCGAAGGAGTACGTTCTACGGTTTGCGGGCCGCGGCGCGGGCTCGGCGGCGACGTTTGCGCTCACGCGCGTTGGCATGCAGCTGTCGCTGGGCGGCATGATGGCCGCTCTCGCGCCGTCCCTGTGGCTGCTGCTCGCGGCGCCGGCGCTGGTTCACACGGCCTGGTTCAATCCGCACACGCCGACGCCGCACGCCGACGCGCGGCTCAACGCCACGCTGCAGACGCACGACTGGCTGCTGCTGGACCGGCGCGAGTCGAATACCGGGTACGTGTCGGTGCTGGAGAGCCTGCAGGGCGGGTTCCGCGTCCTGCGCTGCGACCACAGCCTGCTAGGTGGCGAGTACACGGATCCGGCGGTCACGGGCAGCCTCGTGGCCGAGCCCATTTACGGCGTGTTTGCCATGCTCGAGGCCGTGCGGCTGATGCAGACGGAGACGACGGTGTCGGACCGCGAAGCCAAGGCGCTCGTCATGTAAGTTTTCTTGGTGGTACTGGTGGGAGAAGGGGAAGAATGCTAATAAGCGCTCAGCGGCCTGGGCATCGGAACCACGCCCTCGGCCCTGGTGGCGCACGGTATCGATACCACCGTGGTCGAAATTGACCCCGTTGTGCACGCATTTGCGAAAAAGTACTTTGCCCTGCGCGAGAATAACGAGCCGGTCCTGGCCGACGCTGGTCGGTACGCGCGCAGGCTGGCGGCTGACGACGACGGCGCGCGCTTCGACTACATTGTGCACGACGTCTTCACCGGCGGTGCCGAGCCCGTGGACCTGTTTACGCTCGAGTTTCTGCAGCAGCTGCACACGCTGCTCAAGCCCCACGGCGCCATTGCCATTGTGAGTGTTCATTTTTCTTGTCCCATGCAACTTTCTGTTCATTCGCCCCGCGGTTACTGACACAAACGCCGCACAGAACTACGCTGGCGACCTGGCCCTGCCCGGCCCGCGCGCCATTGTCCGTACCATTGGCGCCGTGTTCCCGTCGTGCCGCATCTTTCGCGAGTTTCCCGCCGACCCCGCGGCGACGCACGACGGTGGCCGCACCGACTTCACCAACATGGTCATCTTTTGCAAGAAGACGCCCGGTGCGCTAACGTTTCGCGCGGCGACGGACGCGGACCGGCTCGACAGCTTTGCGCGTCGCGAGTTTTTGGAGCCGACGCACGAGGTGCACGCGGTGGACTTTTTGGCGGCGGATGAGGGGGCCGGGGACGTGAAGCTGCTCAGGGCGAATGATACGGATGTGGTGACGCAGTCGCACAAGACGAGCGCCAAGGGCCACTGGGCGATTATGAGGACGGTGCTGCCGGGCGTGGTGTGGGAGAAGTGGTAGACGGGAGGTAATAAACTGGCATATAAAATTATATATATATAATAGTGCATGTGCTGTATCGACATGCCAAACCATGGCCGATTGGTGCCTCTCTTTATTTATTTACTAGCATTTACTTTTTCTGCGCCTTTATAGCATTGACCGCATACTCGCTATTATTGTTCGTCGTCTCCGTTGCATACTCTGTGATATACGCCGGCGTCTCGTCGACTTTGTTATACGACGATGGGACGGGCTCTCCAAACACCTGATGCACGGGCACCACGCCGGTCCACACGCTCTCCCTCAGCAGCTCATTCTCCAAGTCGTGCTTGTCATCGCCCGTCTCGCCGTCCCTCGCCTTCAAGCTGCCCGACGCAATGGTGACGCGCAGCACGGACGTGCTCTGTAGCTCGGCGGCGGTGGGCGGCAGCCGCGACCGGTCCCAGCGGCCCGGCACGACCGAGTCGGTAATCAGGCGCAGGGCGTACAGCTTCTCGTCCGGGTCGGTGACGAGCGCGGCGTGGCCAAAGAGCACGGCGGAGCGGTAGTTGTAGCTCGAGTTGAAGGCGGACAGGGAGAGCACGAGGCCGTCGAGGTGCGCGACGGACACGCACACGGGCAGCGACGACCCCAGGTGGAACATGCGCCCGGACACCCAGCCGTGCAGGTAGAGGTCGAGCGGGTCCCCGAGCGAGGCTGACGGCCGCGCAAAGGACCCCATCTGCCCGATCATGGGCAGCGTCACGGGAAAGGGCGAGTCCGGCACGGCCATGGATAGGTGGATTAGGTGCGAGGCGTTGACGAGGCCGTGGATCTGCTCCAGGGCGTAGACGCCTGGCGGTGGCATGTTAGTTGGGGGGATGGGACAGAGAGTCTTTGGATGGGGGGGGATATGGTACCTCGCTCGCCGTGGCGCTTGACCTTGTTGAGGGCATCTTTGGGGTATTCAAGACTGTGGCGGCCCATTGTGACAAGGACAAGAGAGGACAAGGTGGTTGTGTGGTTGTCTCTTTTCAGCTCTACGCGGGCGGGCACTAGTTTAAATACTGTGATGCAGAGCTGTTCGGTCTAGCTTCGTCACGGCGTGGGCTTACCAACCTGAGGAACGTGACTGGACAGAGGTTCCCAAAATGGTAAATGTCATGGCAACAGATGCGGGCGGCCATTGAAAGGGTGGAAATGCCGTCACACTTTATCAGGTTGCAGTCGTTATGAGTCGCAATGAGCAAGGCTGGTTGGATGGGGCTGGACCGGCGCGGCGCGGCGTAGCGGGGTCCTGGGGGAGGGGGCCACTCCGCGGGGCTCCGGCGCGGGGTCTGCCCGGCGCGGCCCCAGCCCAGTAGGGGTATTTGATTTTTTTTTTGCAACGAGCTAGCTCTTACACCTGGCCTGGTGTTCTCTCTTGGCCATTGCTCTACATGACAATGGCGGGATAGGATCGAGTCCGGGTCAGTGGCAGCCAGCACAAAGCCGACCCAAGTTCCCACACACCTACAGGTAGGTAGGTGTACCTGGGCGGCGCACAGCACTTGGACACTTCGTCCGGCGTCCCGTCAGACAGCTGGCACAAGTTCAAAATCTTTTTGTTTTTATTGTACGCTGTGGCAAATACACTGACCGGCTTGCTAGACGGGAGGAGCCTGTCTTATTGTAGACCGGACCATGTCTCAAAACACCCGCCCAAGCGTAGGTGTATGTACTCGGTACTGCGTCGGCACAGGCCGTGGCGGCGGCGGCGGCGGCTACGACTTGTCCACCCAACCAACGTAGGCGGCTGCTCCAAGAATGCCAAAGTCTTTTTTCACTTCACGTTGGGTGATTGGGTTCTCAATGGAATCAACCAAACAGGAGAAATCAAGCAGCTCGGTTCGGAGTCCAGAGCGGGAGGCAACCTTTTTCATGAGCATTCAATATGGCAACAGAAATGCGTTTCCACAGAGAACCCTCCCACCTTGCTGTAAGGCTACGTGTTGCATAAGAGCCAGGGTATTGTGTGTGCTGCTTGGACGGCATACATACAATGCTCCGTCTGTCACCGCCCCCATCAAGGGCGCTTCTGGGCCGTGGTTGGACAGACGCGGCAAAGGTGCCTGGGCAATGCACAAGGCACACACACACACATACACACTCATTCTAGAACAATGACTCGGCGCCGTGCGGCCTAGCATCCCAGTTCATGCTGGCCAACTTTGTTCCATCCGACGTGCCATACATAAGAAGGGCGTGCTCGTCCCGTCTTTGTCGCTGGCAAGGATGAGCTGCTTGTCGCTGTCTGCATGATGGCCTGGCCAACTCTAACTAATGGGCATGTCCGCCAAGGGCCCTACTTTTTTTTCTGCATTGAAGAAAAGTAAGATTGGATGAAATGCGTGCATCGAGAACATGACACGGAAATCTGCGATTCCTTCAGCCCTTGTTGAACGGCCCGTTTCGGAACCGATGGGTCACGCAACTGGCTATTCTATTTCCTGGTGGTCACTTGTGACTTGTGGCCGTCTTGTCGGGCGGGCGGGGAGCCGACGCTGGCAGAACAATGGCGCGGCAGAAGCGTCGTCCTTTAGCATGTTGCTCGTTTGACCTCTGATTTTTGTCTCTTTGACAAAAAGAGGAGGAAATTGGGAAATTGCTGATACCGAGGCTAACATGGCAAATAACGCAGCCGTCCATCGGGCTAACCACCTAGGCAGGTAGTTACTGCTGCAGCATGCAGAGCCAAGCAGCAATGTTGTAGTAAGACGACGAAAATAAAGCGGCTCGGGTCACCGCCTGCACATGCCAGCGTCCACCCAGTGTCTACCTGGTACCTAGTATTACTACTAGGTACGTACTAATAAAGTAGGTATCTAGAGCCCTGCACACTGACTGCCCGACAGGCGTTTGCATGTTTGCATCCTGCCAGCTGCCAGTCTTCTTCTTCCTCTTCTTCTTCTTCTTCTCCCAATAATCCAAACTTCAGACTTCCATCACAATCCCCATCAATCCACTCCAGGCACGCACATGTATCTGTTGCAATGCCTACATCGGCGACCGCCCGCTCCCAGGACCAAGGGGCCTGCCTCTCTGCCTCAGAAGCTCCCACCGCGCCGGCATCAGACCTGAGATCCCCCCAGGTCCACTGACGACACTTTTCAAAACAACTCCCCTCTGTTCCGACTCAGACCTGTCCACGGGTGTTTCTCTTTTTCTAGCCGGGCGATTGCCGGTAACACGAGTGGCAAGGAAAAAAATAAAAAGAACAAAGCGACGAGCTTCCGCTGTCTTTCTTCTGCGGAGTGACCGACAACCAACTACCACAGCTCCCAGCAACAAGCACGCGTGCGCCATGACTATGCAGCGACCTGTTGGCATTAGACTGCCCACCACAAGGCATTTCACCGAGCCCACCGACTATTATCCTCAGCAACACTCTATTCTTCCGTGGGCCCCCCCGATGGTGCGGTGCACTTTTATTCAGTGACCAGTGACCAGGCGTCGCAGATTCTTACATGAAACGCTACACGACTGTTGCCCTCTCCTGGTGCGTGGGGCATCCGTCGCCTTTGACATGCGACACTGCTTGAGACGAGCCCGCCCTGGGTCACCCAATCCAGCCTGGGTTGTACGGCTTCCTGTTTGGCACTCACGCTGCCGTATGGAATGATTCTTCTTGGCGCTTGTCCTTGTGAGGCCTTTGCCAAATCTGTCCGATATCCACCTTGTTTCTCGCCGTCCCTGGTCACCGGTCGCCTTGTTCCTGTTCTGGGATCAGCTTCCTTCCTCTTTCAACCATTCAGCCGCCATGCGCCAGAGCCATTCACCATGAATCACTGAGATCCAAGATTCATAATGGCGTTCTATCGGGTGCTCTCTTATTTCCGTATTCTAATTTTCCCTTCTACCTGATACCCGTTCTAATATCGCTACCGTACTCTCTTCTACATCCTCGCCCACCCTCCAGTGTGCTTGCTCGCATGGCAAGGTAGCCATGGCTGTCCCTGGCGGCACACAAGCCTCCATTGCTACCTTTGCATTGTCAGTTGTACATCTCTCACCGGCCGAGATCCCAATAGCTAATACCGTCCAGTGGCTTCGTCGCTTTGGCGTCTTCCGGCGCCGCATGGTTCTTCACCTTTGGCAGCCGCCGCCTCAGAGACAATACGCCCCTTTCAAATGGGCTGAGGCTGGTCCTCGTAACATTTCTTCTCTCTGCAGCGTTCTGGAGCATCATCGATTTCGCCGCCACCTTAACCAGCGGCGATGCGAATCCCGCCTGTCAAATCCTCGTGGCCATTGCCGCCGCCTTCGATCAGCTCGCTCGTCTCGCCTTTGAGCAGTTTCTACTCTGGCGAATCAAGCTCAAGAAGCGCTCCACCGCCCTTTTTATCCTGCAGGTTCTAATATTTGTCCGCTTCGTCATGGGTGGTGTTTTGGTCGCTGTCCAGCGTCCGCAAGCCTACCCCGTCTGCATCGCCAAGAATATATTGGTTCCCCTCGGCATTGCGACGCTCGTGACCGACGCACTGATAGTCTGCATACTATTTGTGGTTATTTGGATGACTAGAGCATCGATACCACCACCAAGTGCAAACAATACCGGCTTTGCGCCAGCCAAGATTATTACCTTCTTGACCTCCGGCTTTGCGGCGTGGTTAGCTGTAAGCCTGCTACTTCCACCTCTCTCGCTAAAGCTAACATCCATCAAGACAAGTATCCCGCTGATATTCGGCCTTGAAATGTTTCCTTTCGTCACTCGAACCGTTGTTCCATCGATTGGCCTTCTTCTTCTACTAGGTTTGTGAAGTGTAAGGCGGCTCAGATGCGTAGTTCTAATCCCTACCAGGCCTCGTTGTACTATTCAATAGAGACGTACTCTATACGCAATCCGACCTCCAGCCTCCATCAAGCGCCGACACGTCCAAAGCTCTGCCTAGTCGACCTTCTAGAAGCCGCGACAGCGATTCGTCTCCAGAAATCTTTGAAAGACCTTGGGGTGCAGGTAGCCAGCGGCTTCACATTGCTCAAGTACAGAGACCTGGCTCCAGGCCTGCTCCAATGCCCAAACCAGGCTCCCGAGGAATTGACACGGCCTTACCAATCATTAATCGGCCGGCTCCCGGCCAAACGCAACGAGGGGTCGGTGGCGTTCCCGTTCAAGGGCAGCTATTTCCACCTGTCCGCGAGACCACAGATCCGATTGTGCTCCAGAACCCTCCAAAGAAGCGATCCAACGGCAAATTAGCAATTTCCAACCCTGTCATTCGAGAAAGCAGCGCTATCAAGATCCTGGACAGGATCCCGACCGTAGAACTGGCCATGGCTGCAAAAAACGACCAGGAAAGAAGAGCTGCCTCTAGAGCTATGACAGTTGACGGAGTCGGCCGGAACCAGACTCCGACACTGAATCCTCAGCGATCCAGCTTTAAACGGAAGGAAGTTGCCTCTGCTAATAATGTACCAGCCATGTCATCCGAGCGCTCCTTGCTATCTCCCGAGGCTGCGACAACAGCTACACAGATCTCACCTTCCGTAGACGAGTTTCGTCGCCGATCTCCACGCACGACACTCAACATATCCGAAACGCTTCTATCACCACCAGCGCGATCTCCGAGGAGACCTTTAAATCAGGCGTTGAATCGGTCAGACGCAGGAGCGCCCGCCATACCGCCCCAAAGCCCACTGAGAAAGAATGGATCTGCAAGTTCCGTCCTTCGCGGTAATTCTGGCATATTCATCGATCCGAGCACGCCTCCTGCGATTCCGACGCCCCTACGGCAAGAAAATACCACCTGGCCAAAGTCCGGTTCGCCCGAAAGCCCGCTTGTCCCTAGGGTCGAGCCACTGCCGATGCCATTTCCTACTCCGCGACCTACTACCGCGCCATCCTACGAAAGCCCAGCTGCCGCTGCCGCTCGTGCATCTATCCTCACTCGCAGTGGTCCTGGGTCTGTAAGGAGGGATATTCGGCCTTCTAGGCAACGCCCAAAATCGCGTAATGCCGACGACGGGCAAGAACCCGTGCCCGCCAAAACTCCCGTGCAAATGAGGACAGCCAATGGAATTCCTCTGAATCCAAGGGCACAGCCGGCCAATGAATTCACGAATGGGACAAGAGAGCGTGGCAAAACCCTTATGTTTTCCCACACGTTGGATTTCGACAGATCTGGAGAGCCCGTTTCACGCCAAATATTTGCTCTCGCCTTGGCCAACTCTTCTCCTTCTGCAGACTCGATCGTCCATCGCCCAAGGCCGATCCCTCGCAAGCGGTCCATCTACAAGGCCGAATTTACTATCAAACTCTCACCTGGCGTGTATCGGCATCGCCTGTCGCGGTCAGGCGGCTCTGTCGAGTTGCAGAGAGAAAGCATGGAGTCGGAAGGGGATACCATCTCGCGTATTCCTTCTTTCCCAGAGCCGCCCAAAAGTGCCGGTGCCGTTTTAGCACTGGCAAAGTATCGGAAAACTTCTGACAGTGCAAGCAAGGAGGCAGAGACTCCAGGCAGCATTGATGACTCTAATAGTGCCCGGGCTAGCATTTTCGCTGACCCGGCCCCATCCAATGTTGCAAGCATAGACCCCAAAACGACACTGTCAGAATCTACGGAATTCGGTAGTAGAGCCAGCTTGGAACCCGATTCTGCTTATGGATACAATGTCAATATCCGGCGACAGTCTTCTCCGGTGCTTCCAGCCGAAGAGATGCAACACGTTTCCATGGCGAACCCCGTGCCACAATTAGAGCAAAACGCGCTAGTGTCGGGGCCAAGCAGTGCACGGTCAGGCACAAGTACACTTTTACAGCACGACGGCGATAACGAAACTGGTCCCTTGATTCTAGACGCAGAGCCAGAGAGTTCATCTACAGGCCCGAATGCACAAAGAGACTCTTTTCTACAGCAACCCGGATGGCATCGTCGCGTGGGCGATGAGTGTCCAACATTTTCAGATCGCAAAAATAGCGAAAGCTCGTCCAGGCGTGTGCTGGCACCTACTCCTCTTGTGCTCGGCAGATCTCGCAGGACGACCAGGATTGCAGAGACCCCAGAGCCACCCCTGGAGTCTCCCCAGCATGCACTCGACATAATACAGCAGCAGCTGAAGGACCTGGATGAGGCTGACTCAGAAAGCGGCGTGCAAGATAAGCAGCGTCGCAGGCTTCTGGAAAATCTCGAAGCAGAGATGGGTGCTCAAGAAACACATTGGCAAGACATTCGTCGTAATCTAGCAGACCGGTCGCCCTCATCTACCAGATCTTCCCTGCTGCTGCCAAGCGGCGGAGATTTGCATCTCACTTCACCCCGGCCATCTCCAACATTGGAGTCGCCTGATCTTGGTTCACCAGTAATAGGCAGGGGTGCGGACCCTACTAGCGCCCGGCAAAACCACACCAAACCCCCCCCGGCTGACGAGATATCCGACCCTGCACCTGGCGAGCTTACTCGTCGGAGCAACTCTGGTTTCACCGACCAAGGCTCGGTCCAGGCCATAGGCGAAGTAGAAAACCGAGCCAGATTCGGCAAGTCAGCGTCACGCAATAATAAAGACGGTCTGGAACCCACGACTCTGACAAACGAGATATCTGCCCCCCGCCAACTTATGAATCACCGAACGGCCCCAGAGACAAACAAGAGGGAAGAAAAATCCGGACAAGACGAAGAAGTTGACTCTGCATCAGCCAGGAATAATAATTTCAGCGCCTGGACCGCACCCGTCCAGTTTGCGCCGGTTGACAAAACTCCACTTCCGGTATCGCACTGGAGCATCGACTCTGATACTACCGCTTTAGCCTCTGAAGTTTTGCAGCGGGCACAAAGCGTTGCGCAGGAGCCTGACAGCCTGGTCAGAACAGCTGGAGGCACTTTTCCTTTGACTTGGAACACGCAGGTAACACAAGCTCCACAAAGGATTGATAAAGTAATCCTGTCGCCTACGTCCTCCCTGTCACCCAACTCACTGCCCCGGGAAAGCCTGGTTTCACCTCCAGCTTCGGAGCAAAGCCAAAGTCCGCGCCGCCCAGTCACGCAAAAGCCGCCTCGGCGAAGTAAAAGGATCACGCTGCTCCCCGACATTCCTGAAAGCCCGCAACCTGTCAGCAACAAGCGCGACACTCTTGGATTCTTTCAATTTCCTTGGGGAGAAACATCAGATATCGCGACACTCCAGCCTCAACTCTCCGCGTTTTCGATTCCACTTCCTGGAGTGACTCTAAACGGATTTCCTCTAGCCCAGCCATATCTGTCTGCCCAAGGACCTGTCTTGCCCTCGCAAGTCTACCCCGTCTCCTTCTTTGATCACTACTCCGACGACGAGCTTCCTGCCGTCGACAGTGACGAAGACTACTCTGACAACGAAGACTACGAGCCCTTTGACGAGACCACCCTGCAGGATATCGCCGACATGTTGCAGTCCAAGGAAGTTCCCTCTCGCGACAGTCTCTTTCCAGATTCTGAGGAATACCGGCCACCTTCGCGCGCCGGATTCATTTCTACCGACGAGACGACAATCTTCGCCGTCCGACAGCTCCCCACTCCTGTCTTGGAAGAGTCAACTCTCGGAAGCAAGGACAAGGAACTCCCACCTCTACCACTCCCCGACAGCTCCGTCTGGAAAATCAACACCATGTACACCACCGTCACCAGAAGCGCCGGCCTCGCCCAGCCTGATGCGAAGACGTGGAGGCGGTACCTCGGCAAACAAGCTGAAACAGGGCGCGCGGCGCCTCGCAAGTCGGAGCCCGCCAGCATCACCAGCTCGTCTCTCTGGTCTCCCGTGCCCACAACGGCAGACGCTGTTGCTCAAAGCTCGCCCTCTGGCCTCTGGCGGTCTCCCAAGGACGTACCCTCAACTCCCGCTTCGACCACCCCCTCGACCCCTTTTCTCAATTCTCCTACCACCACAGAGTCCAGCATGAGCCCAAAGGTTGCCCCGGTCAAGACTACTACCCAGTCATACGGACTCTGGACACCTCCTGCGCCGGTACCCCGCGTGCTCCTTGGCCTACCGCAGGACGCACGCGAATGGAGCCGTTACACAGCCAAGAAGATTCAGTCTTCGCGGCCCAAGCCCAGGCCCTCAGTGTCCGATGTCATTCACAGCACCGCTCTTTGGACCAACCCCAGCCCTGCGGCAGTCGCCCCCGCTCCCGTTCCCGCCCCCAAACAAGCGCCAGCATCCCAGCTGCTCTGGTGCAAGCCGGCCACAGCCCCCACCGAGCAGACCGAGGGCCTCTGGAGCGCCTCGCACGTCCGCCGGCGATACAAGACGACCGAGCAGCTCCCTGCCGCCCTTCACACGGCCCGCAAGCTGCGCATCGACCGCCGGCCGCTGGCAGTGCTACGCTCCGCCTCGCTGTGGTCGACGACGACCCAGACGCCCATGCGCCAGGTGCCCGACTGGCTGGCGCTCTCCACCACGATGCGTCCCGTCTCGCCTGACAGCGGCGCGTCCACCCTCTCGGACCAGGACTCTGCTTCGGCCTTTGACTCGGTCTCGCTGCGCTCCGAGGCGACGGCCGCTAGCTCTGTCGCTGCTGCCAAGCTGCCGGCGCACCGCAAGACGGCCTCGAAGCAGGCCGCGCAGGACGAGCTCGACGCCGCCTTTCGCGACGTCATGCAGGCCAAGCTCGTGGTCCCCGAGGCCGTCCCTGAGGAAGAGTCGCAGCCGCAGCAGCCCGAGGAGAAGGAGGAGCTCTATTTTGACGTCAGTCGCCTGCATCCCGTCTTTGCCGTCGACGTGCTTCACGTCACTTCGGACAATGTGCACCCTGCCGCGACGGGCTACTTGCATAGCATCATTAACGGAGCGCCCAAGCCCCGCCGTCGCTAACTCGTCATTGCTTTTCAAATACATACTTATCTTTGTCTACTTATTTTGGGAATATCCATATCAGGTGCAGGATTGGGAAGCAAAGCATACATGGCCATGTAAGCAACCAACATATTAGCTCACCAAGCATAATGCGGGCGCTGGCGTTTTTTTTTTGTCATCAACCTTTTGGTGGTTTCAGGGCATTTTGTAATCATGTCGACGTTGATCATCGTCGTGTATTTTTTTTTTGAGTTTCATAGCAAGCGAATCTCCCATCTTGGGATGAGAATATAGTTGTAAACAAGAAGCACAAATACATGCATTCTACAATACTCTACCTCTCTCTCTCTCGTGTTCGCGTATTTTTTCTCCCACGCAGACGGAGAATCCTGGCTACGGTCTATACGTCCATTCGTACACGGGGCCCGTCAAAACATCCAATTTGTGGGTTGGAAACTAATGCGTTGTAGATGACGGGCCGTGACGAACAATTCCTATGCCCGCCGCCGTGTTGCCATAGTAATCAACGCGATAACGTCATTGCGGTCATTGACTTTGTACCCGTCTTTCCCTTTTTTCTTTTCTTTTTTTTTTCCGAAAAAGAAAGAAGAAGGAAAAAAGTGTTCCTCGGGTTTCGGTTCTGGGGTCACACAGACGAGGCGAGACACCGTTCATGTTTCAACCCGCCCCCCTTTCCAAATAATTCGTCGTTGACGAGAGGAAGGGGGCCGCCATAGTCCATTGTGATACACACGCACACACTCTTTGCACCAAAGAGGATTTATACTGTACTTGCCCCTAGCCAAGAACTTGTTCAATGGGACAAGAACACCGTCCAACTCGTCAAGGCAGCAAAGACACAACAAGAAACCCCCAACGCACGGGGGGGGATGCAAGAATCAGAGCGTAAATCAAGGGAAATTGGGACATGGCAAAGATATCAAATGCAACAATGAGATGTAACAAAAGCAAACTTTTCTACACGCGCGCGCGCGGCAAACGCACAACAGAATAACATAAATCCACGTCGTCTTCCTTGCACGGAGCACCGTTTCGCTCCCATTTTGTTGATCCCCCCCTTCTAATACCACCCGTCTCAACCTAAGCCAAAGATTCTGAAACAAAGTTCTCATCGGACTTTTTTTATGCTTGTTCACTGGGGCACAATAAAAGCAAAAAAAAACTGCGTGTCCATGCAAAAAGCAATCAAGCAAGCAAACCCCAACCCCTGCCATGATGGGCGTAGCAAAAAGCCCTATTCACAGGTGGTAGTACTCGACCAAAGAAAAAGAAATACACGAGCAACGCCGTTGACGTATACCCCACGGTGTCAGAGGGAGGGAAAACATGATTCTAAAGAGTAGTAAGGGGTTTTTTTTTTCGTGAGAAAAAAGAGAACAAAAAAACATTGTTAAAAAGTAATACACCAAAGCCCAAAGCCATCGCTATGCAAAGATAACAAAAAAACATTAAATCTTTATACACTGCCCATTTCCACGCGTCATCAACGTGAGGCAGGTTCCAACATGAATATGCAGTTGTACCGCCATTATCGTACCGTCATCAACGGAAATCGTCGTTCTAATTGCGGGGGTGGCGAGCTGTCTGGTGAAGTGGTTTGTTTAAGAGAGGTGTTGGCCCGGCTCCTCGTAACGCGTCGGGGAGGGCTGGAGCCAGGGTCGTCAAAGACGCGAGTAAATGCTGGGCTCGAATCAGGACCGCGGTCTCGGTCGTGTCGTAGAGGTCGCGCTGGGCTCTGGATGAGCTGGTCTGTCCTGCGGATAATATCCGAAAGGGTGTCACGGAGCTCGCCAGATCTTTTGACCAGCGCCCTTAGGCTATTTGTGTCAAACTGGACCTTTCTACTAGGTTTTCCAGTATCGGGAATAGCGTCCGAATCGCTGCGGTGCTGCATGGCCTCCATGACGGTTCGCACCACGCCATTAACGTCGGCGAGGCGTTCGGGCGTCTTCGGTGCCTTCTGGCTTGTTTTCTTTGGCGACGGGCTCGCTTTCTTATCGGCTGAGCTTTCGGCTCCGCCAAAGATGTCATCGTCGGGAGAAAAGACGGATCGGCGTCGGGGCGAATGACGCTCGCGCATTACGGCAGTCTTTGAAATGGAGGAATCGAGCTTAGGAGATGCCAGATAGTATTGCGGGTCAGTCGGAGGTGTCCTGGGCCGTAGATCTGTTTGCTTGGCCTTGCCATCAAACGCGTCGAGATCTACAGAGGGATTCGATTCAACGTCATCGTCCATGGTCTCATCGTCAGGAGAAGCAAGAGCAATAACACCTTCTGCTTCTTTCCAAAAGGCCTTCTGCGAGCCTTCGAGAAGACCCATTTCCCGGCCATGACGACAGAGTCTCTTGAGGTCGTTGACAAGAAGAGACAGCTCTCTGATTTGGCCCGAATGCGCCTTGACACTGGGCTGGCTGGCTCGAATAGATTCAGGGACGGCAAACATGGAGTCATCTTCGCGCCCGTCATTGCCAGCCACGGAACCGAATTCAAAGTCCTCGTCCCAATCCTCGCTAACAGTCTTGGTGCTGAGACCCCATGTTCCATACTTGGCGGCGGTGGACTTGCTCTCGTCGGCAACATCATGGACCACCGGCACGCTTTGGCTCCTGACATGGGCAGGCGCAGGTCCACGTCGATTGGCAGAACGGCCGCCTCTAGGATCTGCCGCCTGCTTTCCGGAGGCAGTCTGGGGGCGGCCAGAACGTCGCTCAGCATCGTTCTTGTCTTGGGTCGAAGGTTCACTCCAGTCGAAAATATTGCTGAGGGGGCGTTCGGTGGCGTGTGGGTTCTCGTCGGTGTCACTTCCATTGGTCATGTTGGCGAGAGCGAGGCGAACATTGGGATTCATGCCCTTGGCATTGAGGGAGCTCTTGGAGGGGGCAGACAGGGGGCTAATGTGAGAGTCGGCTTCGTCCTCGTAGCGGGCCCAGTCGTCGTCGAAATCGTCTTCAAGCGACATTCTTGCAAAATCTCTAGAGGGGAATGAGCTGTGAATAGGGTTCTCGGCGAGGCGCAAGTCTTCGGTGGAGGGGCCGTGGCGGGTGTCATGGCGGGTAGATGGTTTTACTTTGGTGGTGGAGGGTGCACGGACTGGGGTCTGGGACGCTTCGTCCTCTTCCGTGATTCTATCGTCACCGTCCCAGGCCTTGTCGAGCATTGCGTGGATGGAGAGTCGTCGCGACTTGCCGTTGCTGGCGGTGCTGGGAGGCGACTCATCGTAGACTGACTCCAGAGGTGTGTCGACGGCTCTGGCGCGGCTAGAGGCGACGGTGCGGAGAGAGTCGTAGAGGGTGTCGCTCTTGAAATCCGTGTCATCGTCGTCGCCAGACGTAAATCCTCTGCCGTCGCTGTCGAATGCTTCCATCTGGGGCGAGGCTTCATAGTAGGGGGACCTCTGCTGGGAGGTGGGCATTGCCGAGCTGGCCGTGGAGCTGGTCGAGGGCTGAAGCGGCCGGACAGAATTGACGGTAGTCGCAACAACAGCTACCCCGCCAGCAGGGCCGAAGGCAGGCGCGGGAGAAAGAGGGCGAGGCAAAGAATTGTCGATTTGAAAATTCCGAGCGCGCTGGGGCGGGGGCGTCAGCGGGGAGGAGAGATTTCTGCTCTGAGAAGCGTGAAACGGCGAAGTGGTGGTGGAAGATGGTGTGGTGGGCGGCGCGGCAGTAGCAGTAGCAGTAGCAGCACCACCACCAGCAGCAGCGATAGAAGCAGTGGTGGTGGTGGCCAGAACAGCGGAGGACGAGGCGCCGTAAAGAGGATGCTGGGGGCTGCTGCGTCGAGAATTTGAGTGCTGACGGCGCTGTGGGTGCTGCTGGGGCTGCTGGAACAACAAGCGCTGAGCCTTCTGGGGCGGCTGGGATTGCTGGGCCTGAAGAGGCTTCAGAGGCGCATCAATGGCAGCTAAAGCAGAAGCCATCCGTGGTAGCGTCGCTGGCGAAGCTCGTTTTAGCGAACTCATTGGTGGTTCCAGGCTCGTCGTGTCATGCCCCACACCCGCTAGCACCCCCAAAGAGCCGCTAATGGGCGCTGACGCATGACGCCTGCCCACACTATCTATGCCAGAGACAGGCTGCCGCTCGCCCCGTTTCGGACGCCTGATGCTGCCAGACGTTTTGGACACCAGATGACCAGTCACTGTTGCAAACGACGTCGACAGTGATCTTCTCATGCGCATCGACGACGATGGGCGTTCACTTATATCATCCGGGCCACTCCCCGTCTGGGTCGGCATTGTGCCTGACAGCTGCATAGCCGCTCGTCGTTGCTGTTTCTGCTCCTCCTGCTCTTCCTGCTCGGCCTGTTCAGGCACGATCTCCGCTGCCTCTGCTAGGTATATCGAGGGTCCGCGGCGTAGCGACGGAAGAGATGCCGGAGATAGCATTTTGGGCTTCACCAGATGCACGGTATTGTGGCACGCCGAAATCGCCTTTGCAGATATGCGTCGCACCGTGTTAGCTCTCGAACGAGGGGTGCCAGTACTGGGTCGTCCGTCTACCGCCAGGTTGGTTCTTCTCGAGTGGAAAAATGACGACCAGTGCGTGTCCTCGGATAAGGCTTGGCTAGCCGTCGTGTTAGACCCCGTGCAGGCAGACTCGATGCTTGGGCGCTGCTCAAACGAATATTTGGACTCTCCAGACAGGAGGGGTCCCTGATTTTCCTGCGCATTCAGACGTAGCTGCTCGAGCGTAGCGGTACGCTGGTGGCTCGTGGCCGGTCGACGGAGGGTCGGCAAGTGCCCCTTTGATCGGGAACGAGACACTGTGTGGAAATCATCCTGGTGCGTCGAGGGACATCGCTTGACGAGCTTGTTGGGCGGCAAATTAGGGGCAGCCGTCTTGGGACGTAGAATCGGCGCGGTCGATGTGTGCGATAGCGCAACGGACTGCCTGTCGAGAACCATACTAGAGCGAGGACTGGAGCCGTGCTGCGAAGGGGCACGAAAGGAAAACCTGCGCATCCATGAGCCGTTGGAGGAGAGGGAGTTTCGGCGGCTGTCGACCTGGGTGAGCGTGGCCGCTTGGGCGTCGTTTCCTAGTGTAGTATTGTTCGTCGTAGAGGGGTGGCGTTGGGGAAACTGTGAGGATTGAGGCCGTTGGTAGCGTGACAACGGGGGACGGGAGCGTGACGCAGGTCGAGGGAGAGTCAAGTGGTTCAAGTCATCCGAGGCCATGGCGATTGGTTCGAGTGGCTGGCTCGTAGCAGGACGAGGCACGGAGGACGTGGTCAAGCGATCATGCCGAGTTGGGGAAGGTTCGAGAGAAGCATTCCGTTTGTGCAGAACACGGCGGCCAGCAGGTCGGTCGGAGTCGGCAAGATGGCCAAAGACCAGGCCACTAGCAGCAGCAGCGATGGCGGTGCCGGTGCCAACGAGCTAGACGGCGAGGTTCAGGTCAGCGAGACTAGGAAAACAAGGGCACCAGAGCGGTGGAGAGAAAACGTGGGAAGAGCGTCAACGACAGGCTCGGCGGGGGGTGGCGAGGCTCAGGTATGCAGTTGAGATGAAATGCAACGGGTTTGGCATGAAGGAATACGGGGAGGGTATTCGAGAGGGCGGGGGGTTGAGGTTGATGGAGAAGGAGAAGGAGAGCAAGAGCAAGAGCAAGAGACGGGGGATAGAGAGAGTGAGAGAGAGAGCGAGAGAGAAGACCAAAATGGGCCGGTGAGGGATCGGGGCAGCGTCGTCAATGAGGCGTTGACAAACTTCAAACTTACACTAGGAACCGTCTGCATGATGGCTGGCTCCTGGCTGCTCAGCAGGAGAGATGCAGGACGAGCATTCTAAGATGGACAATGTGTCGAGACAAGGCTATGGATGGGATACGCGATGCATTGTCCGCCAGGCGAGGGCCGTTTTGTGATTGAGACAGCAGCGGTGGGCGAAGTGGGAGGCGGACGGGAATGGGCGTTGATGTTGTTTTTTTTGTTGTGCCTGGGAAGGTTGGCAATGGAGGGAGGAGAGGGCTTTGGTGTGTTGATGTGTTTTGGTGTGCAGAGAAAGGAAAGGTCGAGTCAATGGGCCGGCCAGCCTAACTGGCAGCACTAGCAGCCGATGGGGTCAGACGAGATTAGCGTTGACAGCTGTAAACAGACCTACTAAGACCTACAGCAGGTACCTCCAGCCAGGTCAGTGTTAGAGGTAGTGGTCAGTGGTCAGTGGTCAGTTGGAACAGTCTACGGATACCAGGTCGGTAGACGGTGTGCTCCAAACGGGACCGGGCTGATGCGATTTCTGACACTGCAAAAGCCCTTATTTGCGGCCAAAGCACTTGTACTAATACTGAAATGATGAGAAAAACTGCAGTTGCGACGGTGCGTTGTAGGGGCTTGTTACAAGACCGACGTTGGATACCAGGTACCTTAGTACTAACCTACCTAAATTTTGCCGGTACCAGTATCGCGAAGCTTGCAGGGGAGCCGACGCCTGGCGCGGCGGGGTCCCCGGGCGGTCCCACAGCCTCGGACAGCGCTGTGTTTGGGAGCCCGGCCGCCTTTGCCAGCTTCCCTGCTGCGTTCGTATGTACCTGGTTACGAGATAAGAGACCAATCGAGAGCATATGTGATATACCGCCGGTCATCTCTATCGAGAACCATCAATTGGGCAGACAGTCATCCTCGAGACTAGCCAAAGAGTAAAAAGGTGCACTACAAAATTAAGCATGTTGGTGATGCATGCAGAACCGTCATGGGCATGTGACTGGGGAGCCAGAGCCAACAAGGACCGAGCTAATAATAAACCGGCGAGCAATCAAGCACTGGGGCCGACGGAAGCGCAAGCATTATTCTCCATCCTAACATTATTGTAAAAATTCATAACTGATAGTTGACAAAGAAGCATTCTCAAGATATCAAGGTAAATGAACCACAAATGATCCAAGATCATCTCCCAATCAGCACCAGTTACTAACAGCCGCCACCATCGACGGCGTGCACCTTCTGACCTCGCGCCGTACAACGTGTCCCATCTTCCACTTTCCAACACCCCATTTCTGATAATTGGACAAACATGCCCTCTATTTCCCCCCAACATGGTGTCGGGATGCATGCAAACGGGCAATTGTCCGTCCTTCTGCCCCTTGCGCGCCTCATTTCCGCAAAACTGGCCCATGTACACAGAACCCAGCAAAAGGCGCCATGATATCCTCATTATATTCGTTAGAAAAAAAGCTGTTGGCATCGTTTGAGACAAAAATCCCCCCCGCCGATGCGCTGTGACAATGCATGTGAACGAATGCACACACAGCCTCTTCGCAACTCGTCCGTTCTTCGTAATCCGAGTCTCGCCACCAACCTGCAGGAAAACAATTCTCATCAACATCATTGTCGTACCTTTTTTATGTTCCCTTTTATCCATCCTGTCGTCTAAGTGGCCGCCTCTTTATGTACGTCTGCCTTGCTTGGCCAGAAAGGCTGATCATTTTCCCCTTGCAGAGCCCCATCGGCCACGATTTATCCATTTTTTTCTTTGAGCAAGTATTATTTTATACTTGTATTTATTATTCATGATGTATTCCCAGCTGTGTGGGTTTTGTGTGTGTACACTCTCCACTATGCAGTCAGCCTTTTTCTTCGTCTTGGGCTGTTCCGGCTTCGTCACTGGCTCGAGGATAGTTAGAGCTGGAACAGGAATCAGAGGAATACTATTATTAACTAGTTGTTCGCATAAAATGAACTGCATGTGCTGACTTGCAGATGGCGAATTCCATATTTTGCTCTCATTTTTTTGTAACTAGTTATTCTAGTTTAGTTCAACTTGACCCTTTACGTTAGCTTCATACCGTCGAAATCCCTTTTCCTATACGCTTCAACGACCAGCTTCTTTTGCTTCAAAAATACTCAACACTCAACGCCATTCTTTCTCGCTTTCGCAACAGATCGATCTAACTAACTAATAGTTACTACCTACCGCAGTCAATGATCCATCTACCCTGCCATGCAACAGCCCAAGGGCCCGCCCAGTAGTTAGGCGCGGCCGCCAACGAAAAACGTTTCCGTATATGGCGATATCATATAATAGCGCTGATGGCGCCGCAAATAGCCTGCAACTAATCCGTAGTTAATAATAAAATGCCGCTTTTTGCACGACTCCGTGGCACCACTCACTGCTCGAGATTCTCGCTGTCCATGACGCCTCGCCCCATCTCCGTCTCTTCTCCTTTTGTTTCCCTAACTAGTAGTTGTTCATTTCCCCTTGTTTTCTGTACCCAACTCCAATATCCCGTGTGGATTCTAGCCGCCAACAAAGAAACTCTGTCCCAGCGGCGCCAAATGGTTGGCTGGCCCTGCACCGCAGGCGGATCCTGGTCTTCTGTGCTCACTGTGCACATTGGCCCGATGCTGTTCTCATGCATGGCGCTGTCCATCTTTTGCCCAATGAGCCAATGTTGTTTGCATGTACGAAATAAATCATGATGCATACCAGTATGTCAGTCATTCTATGCGAGATCCTTCCGAGGCCATTCCGCACCAACCCATACATGCATAGTCACATAAGTTACTTGGGAATATGACGTATTCGTAAGTAGTATGTACTATACTGGCGGCATATCCAGATATCTACCTCTAGTTACACTCTGTACGATAACTGCCTTTGCACAGATGCAAGCCCATGCAGCTGTTCAAGGTTTGACCGCTCCATCGGGTCCCCTTCATTTCTTTCTTTTTTTTTTCGTCCCTTCTTTTCCCACATGCAGCTTTCCAATGCCCCTTTCTTCTCGCAAATTGCCATGTACCACAAAAGGGTCCTCCGCCTCCCACTGCGCTTCGCTAATTCGCTGGCGCCGCTGCTGCAAGTGCACACACAGGCTTTTAGGCTGGGCTCAGCGCATTCTTATTAGTTACAACAAACACTGTCCCCATCATGTATGCATGACCTGGAAAGAAAGAAAAAAAAACATTTTAAAATTGCAAAGCCTGCGGGCCAAGAACCCAAAACAAAGGCCAAAAAACACAGAGCCTCAACTTTATTACTGGGCAGCCATTATTAGGCTCTATTGTTTTCCCCGCGCGTTTGTTGTCACAACCTCCCCCATTGTGTGACTGGTTTGGGAATCAATAAATAGAGCACGCGTCGTACAACCTCAAATCGGATCTGTGTACATTCTTGTACTTGTGTATTTCTTTTTGTTTTTCTTTGTGTTTTTTGGGGTATTTTTTTGGTTAGTCTGAGACATGCATCAGCTTCGCACCAACGCTACCAAGATAGACAACAAGACTAGTTACAGCTGCGCACTGAGCGCCTATAACACAACCAAGCATGTCAATATCAAAGCATTGAACGAGTCCATGATGCGACGCCGAGTAAAAAAGGGTTGCCCACCCCAAAGAGTCAAGGTCGTTTGCCACGTCACTTGCAGCATGAACAAGCAAGTCCCGGGGGTTCGTCAGCTTCAGATTGAGACCTCATCCCGTCCCCATCGTGCTAACTAGTCATCTTCACCGCGACCTCGGCCAGCAGTATCGCGCCATGCTGTCTCGCGGTCAAGTCGAGGCTTCAAGTCAAACATGCATCAGCTAAATTGACTCGCATGCAGGGAGCCGACGTCATGCTGCCCTAGGCGACGCAGCAAGTGGCTTGCTCATCGGCACCAATTGCCCGTCTGCTTGTTCAGAAAGATGCCAAAAACTTTGCCGAAATCACTTGACAAAGGTTGCTTCATTACTCCATAACTACAGGTTTTTCTTTGATAACCAGATGGCTGAGATTGAGACGCACAACAATCACGACCCAGTTGTTTACCATAACAATAACTAGTTAGGTCCGTAGACTCACGGATGCAAACTTCAAACCATTTCTCTCGTTTAGCCCAATGTGGCACACAGGCTCGGGCGTCTTGTCATAATAGGCTTGGCTCGGGTGCCAGCTGCCGGTCAATGGCATATCGACATTCCAGTACGGATACCCCGGATCAGAAAGGCGCCGAACCTGCTTTGTTGTAGATTTTAGCGAGGTGGCCATTCCAACATGTTCCTGGTCAGCAGACAGCTTGGATCGGCAAAGTGTTTTTGTACAACCACAATGCCTTGGTGCGAAGGTCGGAAACTTGTCGTGCCAGACGTTGGATGCAGATGGCGCAAATGCTTCAAAACAGCGCTTTCTTTCCTCAGATGACGCCTCTTGTCTCATCGGTCAAACTAGTTCATCATCAACAACCAGCCAGACACGACATGGTGGGAAAAGCCTCCGCATTGACGAGAAGCTGGAAAAAAGGCGTACCCAGCACTAGACTGGTCTTGTCAACGTGCGACGTGCTCCGCGTGGAGGCGCATCATGCACCTTGGACACATTGTACTTTTTTAGTCCGAAGGAGGCCAACTCCCCAGTCTTGACACCATGGAATATGCATGAAAAAGGCTGACTGCTTGTCAAATACCCATACAAACCACAAATGACCGGGCTGTACAACAACAGTACGGTCAATGAACGACACCAAGTAGGAGATTTGGCCACCATACCATGTTCATTTGTAATGGCAAACCACATCGTATCTCTCATCGGCATGCGATTGTGTCCGAGCCGCATATCTTGCGCACATGATAGTACTTTCTCACCCCTCTACTTTGAGGGCTTCTTTGTTCCTACCGACGGGACCAGCAACATATTTGTCCCCCCAAAAAAGGCATGATAAGGTCTTACGCAGGTACCCATAGGTAGCTGAAAGTGTACAGCACGCCCGAGAACCTGGTAACAAACGTGCCAAGCCTCCCACTGCTAGCCCTTGTATCACCATTGTCGATAAAATAGTTCCGAAGCTTAATTCCAGGTTTTCCGAAACGTGCTAGAACACACAAGGGCAAGAGAACAAAAAAACAACCACAAACGTAGCCCCTGGGTTTCCAAGCTTTTCGCTGCTGCTGCGCTTTTTTGGATCAGCGTTTCCTTGTCCACACTGAAGCGCGGGCAGTCTTAGCGTTTGCTCAAAATCCACTTGGTGACGCCCTGGTGGTGTGATGTGGTGGTCCGGCCAAGCTGAAGAGAAGGAAACGAGATGGACGATTCACTGTACACCACATCGAATAATAATGCATCCCCACCTCTTGGGGCAAATCAAACAGAAGAATTCGCTGTCCTTCTTTGCTTGGCTGCGTGGCTGCGGGCCCGACATTGCTTGACCAGCTCGGCCAAGGCCGGCGAGAAGCTACCTATGAGTATGTATGGATGCCAATTGCCGTGGGTTCGGTCAGTCTTTGGTTGTTTTCGATTGTCTGAGTCTGAGGCAAAATCTGCACGCGGGGGGTCGCAGCCAAATTAGTCAGTCCATGTCCAAGATCTTCCTTTTTTTTTGGCCTCTCCTCCTTCCTCTCGTCCGTGCTCACCACTCGGCCGTTGAAGCAGCCAACTAGGGTTACAGATTGCTCCGAGTGTTGAGTTCGGATCTGGACTAGAGGCATGTGCCACACTTGTTCGCATAAATTGCGTCCCGAGCCCTCGGGCTCGCTCCGTTTGTGGCGGTCTTTCTTGTCCAGGGTAACTGGTATGTATTAGAGGACAGATCATGACTGACAGACTTGATGATCGCTTCATTCAGCAAATGGATGACACACCTCGTTGGGAAAATAATCCTGGTGCACCTGAAAACATTGTAGATTTTGGGTCGTAGATTACTGGATGACGCGAGCTGGCTCCATCGAAAGAGACCCACATGGAGAACGCGATCGTGACGCGCATGTCGCGTGTCCAGACGCGTCCGAACTTGGAGGCCTGCTCGTCCCTGATTGGCTGGTGAACGAGTACGCTCAGAACCAGACCGACCAATGACGACGGGCATAAAGCTGGGTTCATGAAAACAAAAAGAAAACGCAGGGATTGCCGTACCAAGAAATCAAAGAAATACGTCAGCCGAGGCATAATATTGCTCAACTCCGCCCAACGTCGCACGAGCATCGTGGTTATCTCACGTCCAAGGTGACTTTGCTCGGTGAACGCCACAAAAGGCCAGAAGGGCCGCATCGGGAACCCGAAACTTTGGCGGCATCCCGGGGCTGAAGAATTCGCCCGGACCCTGTTTCTGCACCCGGAATTTAAACCCAACCATTCCGCCAAGGCTTCTGGGGACAGTAACTAGTTATGTGGTAGGAGGCTGCTAAATAACCATCTTGTAGGGTAGCTCATGCCGCGGACGAGATGAATAGTTTATGGTATGCGCGGCCTATAGGGATGCTGAACTGAGTTCGCCCAGTTTTGGCAAAGGGAAGTGTGCCGATTGGGCGCAATGCTGACTTTCGGTTACGTAGCTAGCTATTGATGGTGATTCGAGCTGCGATGATTTCGCAAGGCTTTCCTCGAACATAGCCTCACCACCTTTACCAGCACATAACCTCAGCCCGCACATACCCTGGACTTCTGCCGGGTTATGTAGCTTGCTTTTACGAAACGGGATTATGCGCCTATTCCCCGTTGCCCTTTCAACCTCATGTACGAAACCATGTCACCCGAACACGCCAAATACGTTACGACTACACTACTGCTATACGTCCATTGCTTCATCGAGAACTAGGACGACGAGCCAGCCTCGGCACTCTACAGACGGATTCATGATTTGGCTCAAACAGATCATGGCCATCAACGACGGCACGGTGGGCACGCATTGCTCTCGACTTGATGTACGAGACGGACGCTCGGCATCCTCCTCTTCCATCATCACGATGCTGCCTGCTACACGGGGACCGAGTTCTTGAAGAATGACGAGTTTGCCGGTGTCGTCAGCCTGCTAGCAGAGCCCGGGTTGAGAGATTACCACCCCCATCTCAGACTCAAAATTCCAATTCTGAAGAGCCCAAAGGCTCGTGAGCGGTGGAAGAATACTCGTGTGGCTAGGTGCAAACCTCCGGGGCACCTCGTCATTCGCGTATTCCAGGCCCGCAGAGGTCACGGCGACAGCAAATCTTGCTCCAAACGCAGACGGGGATCATGGTCTTTAGAGGAAAAGACAGAAGAAAAGACCGAGGTAGCCCACGCAAGGCAGCCGATTCCGCCCTACACACATGGTGCTCACTTGGAAATAGCAGTGTATTCAGTGCCTTCAGCGCATATACTGGGATCAGCATACCGTATGCTCCTGAATATGGCTGCCAATATTTAGATGGAGCTTGCGTGCATTCGGAGGATTTACTTGCATCCGAAACCGGACGACAAGGCCGTGCAAGAGCAGCCCTGGTGTAATGATCCTTCATCTAATTAATCACCTCCGCTTTGCGGGATGACTTCTCCGGTACAGTTTCCCCTCTCGAACTCCCGTACTTTCTATCACATGCCCGTCACATCAAACCCATCACCAGACTGGCTCGCGCACTACTTCTTCTCTCTCAACTCACTGTCAGACTGTTCGTCATAGCATCCCTCATAAGATCCCGCAAAACAGCACAGCATGAATAACCCACCAGCGGCAAAACCTTGCTTCGCAACCGGCGACGGCATCATCTGCGCCGGTCTGCCGAGATCCGGCACGGCCTCACTCGCCGCGGCCCTGCACATGCTCGACCTCGGCCCCGTCCACCATACCCTCACCAGCCCCGCGATCCGCGCAAATTACGGTTGGGGCCAAGCCGCCTGGTGCAACCTGCCCTTCCTGGGGGTGTCCGGCCTGCAGCGGGCGACGGACCGGCTGCCGTTTTACGTGAACCCCGCCGACGCCCTGCTGCCATGGGTCCGGGCCGACTGGGACCGGCTAATCGGGCAGCAGCGCGCAACGACGGACCTGGGCAGCGTCTTTAGCGAGCAGCTCATTGCCGCGTACCCAGAGGCGCGCGTCATCCTGGTCGATCGCCCGGTGGAGGCGTGGGCGCGCAGCTTCGGCGCTGTCATTATAGACGGCGTGCACGCGGGGCTCGCGGGCTTTGTGTTCTGCGTCGTCGGCCCGTGGGTGGGCGTACCGCAGGCGCGCATCGCCCGTGATATTGCATTCGGCTGGCTCGGCACGTGGTCGCGCGAGGACGCCTGGCGGCGGCTGCCGGAGATGCACGCCGAGCACTCGGCCATGGTGCGGAGGTCGGTCCGGCCGGGCCAGCTGCTGGTGTACAGGTACGAGGACGGCTGGGCACCGCTTTGCGAATTCCTCGGCGTCAAAGTCCCGGATAAGCCGTTTCCACGGGTCAATGACCAGGCGAGTATCCTACAGTATCTGTCCACAATGCAGTGGAAGATTCTTTCACTGGCTGCGAAGAAGCTGGTGCTCTGGTCTTTCGGTCTGGGTGTTTTCGGGTTTATCATACGCAGGTGGCTACACTGGGTGTAGATGGTACAACGACTAGGGCTGCTACGACTTCGCGGATGTTGAGAAACGGGCTACCGTGTGACCATCTCAACGCAGCTAAATTGCATATCGAGTAGGGAGAGATCCGCTAGAAACAAATTGTCCAAACGCTTATCATTTTCAAAATGTTGGCTGCGCTATTTCCTGTCGCGCTGCATGCAGTGCTATGCTGCAACGGCTCTTCTTTGATGATACTCATGAACTTCTCAAGACTCGTACACCAGGAGATATCGTGTACGCAAACCAACCCGGGCTGCTCGGACAGCATCAGTGAATCATTGCCTGCCTTCCTTGCCACTTTTTATACTGCCGTCGTAAGGGACTGACAGCAACATTGCTGGCTACGTATATAGCAACACGAAAGAAGAGTGGGGATGTTTCGAAACAGAAAATTGTGCCGAGCCACGAGAATAGACGCATTCGTGAAATTGAACAGACAAAGCTCAAACGAGAACCGAGTGGGATATACATACATGAGTTCGTACATAGAGGACTATAGCTTACAACGAATCTCATGGTGGGGCAGCTTTGGCGGGGTGACTTTTTGCACCACCATGCGTCGTCAATCTGCGATGATGGCCCACAATTAGAAATCGCTTCAAAATTGCTGCATCATATGCGAGCAGCTCGACGAAAGAGAATTCGACAAGCCGACGTAAAAAAATATAGCCCCGAGCCGACACGAGACGTCATACACATTCAAAATGGAGGCCGAGATCAAGGCCGCCATTCCCAACATCGACCCCGTGGTCTCGGCGTACTCGGCGGGCTACCTCAACCATGCCTCGCTGGCGTGGTCCGACGAGAGTGGTGAAGGCGTCGAGGCCGTCTCGCCGCTCGCCGAAGCCGCGCACGCCATTACCGAGCTGCTGCTTTCGGCCTCTGAAAAGTCGGACCGCACATCCCAGGACAAGATCAAGGCCCTCGTCGAGAAGTGGGTGCAAAAGTACGCTGTGGTCAACGGCGGCGAGCGCCACGGGCCGCTGGCTGTCCGCCGCCTGGACCAGACCATCCAGGTCAGCACGCAGCGCAACATGTCGTCGACTCTGGCCGTCGCCAGCGGCGGTGTCGACCTCGAGTCGGCCAACGCCCGCAAGGTCGAGTCCAAGGTCGACCGCAAGAAGCTCGAAAAGGCCGAGCGCAAGATTGCCGTCAAGCAGCAGAAGAAGCAGTACAAGAATGTCGAGTATGAGGCCTCGCGGCTGCTCGACCAGGCAGACCCCGCGCAGTCGTACGAGGAGTTTTACATGGCCGTCAACCCGCTCCAGATTGGCAACGCCGGCGCCAACAAGACCAAGGACATTAAGCTCGACAACATTGATGTCTCGATTGGCGCCCAGCGCATCCTCACCGACACCACCCTTACGCTCGCTTACGGCCACCGTTATGGTCTGGTTGGTAACAACGGTGTCGGTAAATCCACGCTCTTGCGAGCCTTGTCGAGGCGTGAAGTCGCCATTCCCACTCATATTTCCATTCTCCACGTCGAACAAGAAGTAAGCGCCAAAGCAAATGTGATGAACACGAACGTGCCCTGCTAACAATTCAACAGCTCACTGGTGACGACACGCCTGCTATTCAGGCCGTCCTCGATGCCGATGTTTGGCGCAAGGTGTTGATGCGAGAACAAGAAGAGCTCATGGCAGGTCTGGCCGAGTTGGAGATTAAGCGTGCGCCCCTCGCCGATACGTCAGCAGACGCTGCCAAACTGGACCGCGAAAAGGAAACCATGGACACAAAGCTTGGTGATGTCCAGGGCAAGCTCGCCGAAATGGAATCCGACAAAGCCGAGTCCCGCGCTGCCAGCATTCTCGCTGGTCTCGGCTTCTCTGCTGAGCGCCAGCAGTTTCCCACAAAAACCTTCTCTGGTGGTTGGCGCATGCGTCTGGCTCTTGCACGAGCCCTGTTCTGCGAGCCCGACCTGCTACTTCTCGACGAACCGTCCAACATGTTGGACGTCCCCTCCATCACTTTCCTTTCCACATACCTCCAAGGCTACCCCAGCACCGTCCTCGTCGTCTCCCACGACAGAGCGTTCCTCAACGAGGTCGCGACCGATATTATTCACCAGCACTCCGAGCGTCTTGACTACTACAGAGGAGCCAACTTTGACTCCTTCTACGCTACCCGTGAAGAGCGCAAGAAGATTGCCAAGAAGGAGTACGAGAACCAGATGGCGTTCCGCGCGCATCTGCAGGCCTTTATTGACAAGTTCCGATACAACGCCGCCAAGTCTTCCGAGGCGCAGTCCCGTATCAAGAAACTCGAGAAACTCCCAGTGCTGGAGGCTCCAGAGGCCGAATACAGTGTCAAGTTTGTGTTCCCAGACGTGGAGAAGCTGTCACCTCCCATTATTCAAATGTCCGAGGTCTCTTTCGGTTACACTCCAGACAAGGTCCTGCTGCGCGATGTGGATCTCGACGTTCAGCTCGACTCTCGTATTGGTATTGTCGGACCCAACGGTGCTGGTAAAACTACTGTGCTGAAGTTGCTCATTGGCAAGCTGCAGGCACTGAGTGGTATCATTTCGGCCAACTCGCGCCTGCGCATTGGTTTCTTTGCCCAGCATCACATTGACGCTTTGGATCTGACGGTCAGTGCCGTCTCCTTCATGGCCAAGATGTACCACGGAAAGTCGGACGAGGAGTATCGCCGCCAACTCGGCGCGTTTGGCATCACCGGCACGACTGGCCTGCAAAAGATGGAATACCTTTCCGGAGGTCAAAAGTCGAGAGTAGCGTTTGCCTGCCTGGCCCTCACGAACCCGCACATCCTCGTTCTCGACGAACCTTCGAACCATCTTGATATCGAGGCCATGGACGCGCTGGCCGAGGCACTCAACGCCTTCCAGGGCGGTGTGCTTATGGTCTCCCACGACGTGACGATGCTGCAGATGGTGTGCACGTCGCTGTGGGTGTGCGATGGCGGCACGGTAGAGAAGTTTGACGGCGACGTGAACCAGTACAAGAAGAGAATATCAGCACAGGCCGATGCATCCGGTGTTGTGAAGCAGCACTGATGTGGGCAGGGGAACTGGTACATATGCATTTATAGGCGTCACCTGGGGTATGAATACCATGATGGTAGATTTTGTCATCATCTAAAATGTAGCCATTTCTTACATTTTCTTCTGGCTTTTTGCGTATCAACTACTGCCTTTTTTTATTGCTTGTCGTTCGTATTATTGGGAGGCAGTTGACATGTCACATTGCAAGTCAAGCTTCTGCCTGAGTCCTCGAAGCTGTCGTGCAACACAGTGGGGCCGAGTTCAAAGTGAGGTCCCGCCGAACAATCTCCAGCGGCGCTGGGGCACCTTGCAGGAGGTTGAGGTTGGGCCTTTGGATGCTGTAGACGAGCAGACAGCGGGATTTCAGTGAAGCTTCCTTGTCAATGATAAGTTATGGATCGGCCTAGGCATTTCATTTTCTTCGGTACCTTATATTCTCTAAAGAAATCGCTCTACCGCGGCACAATCGTTCCACGTTGTAATAGTTCATACTATGTTCCAACGGATTGTCTGTTGAGATTTGATGGTTCCTTGCTTTGGCGCCAAGCCTGTTTGGGCAAAGCGGTTGGCCAGGGTGGTAAACAACCGTGACTGGCTGGCTGCGGCCAGTGAGGCCCTGGCAGGCGGGACAGCTCCCGCTCTTTCCCTGGGGATCGTAGCGGTGAACCAATTTCCAGCCCTCGCAGGGCAAAAATCAACACCGCCCGGCTCCTCCCTGTCCCTTCTCTCCTCTCTCGCGCATCCACATATCTTGAAGCCTTTCCCGGACTCTTGATACCCATCTAGTTTCTTACATCCTCCATTCAACTCTTTTAAGCCTCCTTTTCACATTTTCAAGTCGCCATCATGCGTGAGATTGTGAGTCCCTCTCCCCGCCATTGCTCCTGTTGACCCCTCCTCGACGCGTTTCTCGAGAGCTTGCGCTGCCCCTGAGTGGTACCCCGCCGACCACTCGGCCAGCTCAAACGCTTTGTTTACGAGTGCGAGGAGAGCTCGCGAGAGTTGCAAATACGATGAATTGCTGCTAATGAGTTTTTTTTCTGTCTATAGGTTCACCTCCAGACCGGTCAGTGCGTAAGTAGCTTCTGACGATCTACTCCATGGCAACAGTGGTGGTATCGGTTCTGACCGGGTTTTTCTCAACAGGGTAACCAGATTGGTGCCGCTTTCTGGCAGACCATCTCTGGCGAGCATGGCCTCGACTCCAGCGGTGTCTACAATGGTACTTCCGAGCTCCAGCTCGAGCGCATGAATGTCTACTTCAACGAGGTTTGTTCTGCCCGCCCAACGCGTAGCTTGGCTTCATTGTGGATACTGACCGCGACTTTCGTCTAGGCCTCCGGTAACAAGTATGTTCCTCGCGCCGTCCTCATCGATCTCGAGCCTGGTACCATGGACGCTGTCCGTGCCGGTCCCTTTGGCCAGCTCTTCCGCCCCGACAACTTTGTTTTCGGTCAGTCTGGTGCTGGCAACAACTGGGCCAAGGGTCATTACACAGAGGGTGCTGAGCTCGTTGACCAGGTCCTCGATGTCGTTCGTCGTGAGGCCGAAGGCTGCGACTGCCTTCAGGGTTTCCAGATCACCCACTCTCTCGGTGGTGGTACTGGTGCTGGTATGGGTACTCTGCTCATCTCCAAGATCCGCGAAGAGTTTCCCGACCGCATGATGGCCACCTTCTCCGTTGTCCCCTCCCCCGGCAACTCCGACACCGTTGTCGAACCCTACAACGCCACTCTCTCCGTACATCAGCTCGTTGAGAACTCTGACGAGACCTTCTGTATCGACAACCAGGCCCTGTACGATATCTGCATGCGTACCCTTAAGCTGTCCAACCCCTCGTACGGTGACCTTAACCACCTCGTCTCCGTCGTCATGTCCGGCATCACCACCTGCCTGCGTTTCCCTGGTCAGCTCAACTCGGATCTTCGCAAGCTCGCCGTCAACATGGTTCCCTTCCCCCGTCTTCACTTTTTTATGGTCGGCTTCGCTCCCCTGACCAGCCGTGGCGCTCACTCGTTCCGCGCCGTCTCCGTCCCTGAGCTTACCCAGCAGATGTTCGACCCCAAGAACATGATGGCTGCCTCTGACTTCCGCAACGGTCGCTACCTGACCTGCTCTGCCATTTTGTAAGTGACTCTGTAACGTACGGATCTCCACAGAACTAACAACTATTTAGCCGTGGTAAGGTTGCCATGAAGGAGGTTGAGGATCAGATGCGTAATGTGCAGAGCAAGAACGCCAGCTACTTCGTGGAGTGGATCCCCAACAACATCCAGAACGCTCTTTGCGCTGTTCCCCCTCGCGGTCTTAAGATGTCGTCTACCTTCATTGGTAACTCGACCTCGATCCAGGATCTCTTCAAGCGTGTCGGTGAGCAGTTCTCTGCCATGTTCCGTCGCAAGGCTTTCCTTCATTGGTACACTGGCGAGGGTATGGACGAGATGGAGTTCACTGAGGCTGAGTCCAACATGAACGATCTTATCTCCGAATACCAGCAGTACCAGGATGCTGGTATTGATGATGAGGAAGAGGAGTACGAGGAGGAGGCTCCCCTCGAGACTGAGGAGCTCATGTAAATCCCTAGTCATGATTACTATTGAAGGGCGTTTGTCGACCCAGAAGAGAAATACCGTTCTTAGTGCCTGTCCACTTGAGGCAGTGTAAGTAATTATTTGTCAGGGGTTTTTAGATATCCTCGAGTGCGTACAGTTGATGTAGCAATTGTACACAGCCAGTCAAAACACGAGTACCATAGTACCATTTAATCACCTAATTGTGAGTATAATCTGCATTCAATTAATTTCTCGAGTTTCAAAGATGTAATTGATGGGGGGCTGCACTTTAGCCAACGCTGGGCTCCACGTGACTGGATGAGTAAGCGGCCAAAAAGTCGAGATTGGTGGCAGCTCGTTCTTTTACCAAGACTCTAACTCGGTGATGAGCGAGGCTGTTTGCGACAGCAGACAATTCCAGTAGCAACGATGTTTATGCCAGCGAAAAGGGCGGCACTGGGTCCGGCGATGCGCGCGGCATCTTCCCCAGCTGCATCACTCCCCGGATTCTTGATACCGGCGTGGCAATCGACCGCGGCAGCCACGGTCGCGCGACAGTTTTCAACGACTGGGCCACGGCCCTCCAAGCTCGGCCGGACGCCCATCACTGTGCCGCCGGGCGTGGAACTGACCATGGGCCAGCCGAAAGCGATCAACAGCATGACGTCGTACAAGCCCAAGATCACAAAAACGATAACAATCAAGGGGCCTCTGGGTTAGTGCATACCCCTTTGCTGTAGAGGATGGCGCGAGCATTGGCTTGGGACAGTGTGTGAAATTGGCTAACGATGAGGCTTGTGATGAATAGGAGAATTAAGTATGGACGTGCCCAACTTTGTACGGATGGAGCAGGATCTCGACAACAACGTGGTGATGCTATCAGTGGACGATGCCAACGTTGAGCAACAAAAAGAGATGTGGGGTAAGTTCGCTCAACCAAGCAAGGAGAAGAGCTTACAGGATTGTTCTGATTGTGCTAACTTGGTGCAGGAACTACCTGGGCGTACCTCAACAACCACATCATGGGCGTGTCCGAGGGCCACACGGCGATCCTGCGACTTGTCGGTGTCGGCTACCGAGCGACGGTGGAGGAGCGCAAGCGCAAGGCCGAATACCGCGGGCAAAAGTTTCTGTGTCTCAAGCTCGGCTTCACGCACCCGGTGGAGGAGGGAATTCCACCGGGCGTGACGGTGACGACGCCGGCGCCGACGAGGATCCTGCTCGAGGGCGCGGAGCGCGAGGTGCTCATGTCGTTTGCGGGCCGGGTGCGCAAGTGGCGGCCGCCAGAGCCGTACAAGGGCAAGGGTGTCTTTGTCAATGGCCAGACGATTAAGCTGAAGCAGAAGAAGATTAAATAAAGGAGTGGCGAAGCGGAGACAAGGCAACTAGACTCGGAGGCGTGGGTCGATGCCTTTTTGTGTATTGTTTGTATATTGGATGCTGGCCAGAAGAGGCAGCCGAAAAGGGACTGGCGCGAGAAGAAGGAGTTGCTCCTTTTATTGTACTATATATTCTGTTGTAGCGTTTGACATGCATGCATGCAGGCAAAGATTGTACTATACAGAGAGGACTAGGTCAACAAGACTGAGATGCTGAGTGTGCTAAAGAGCCAAGAATATGGCTAGTTCTTGTGTTGATATATTATTGGATACGGGTTTGAGGGAGGTCCTGCTGAATTCAAACCAACGACCTCGGCTTCCTGAAACCACTCAGCACCAGGGCCTTTATAACCGCAAACTTTGGCAACTTGGCGGGTGGCTGTATCTAGGGTAGCTGGCCAACCCCACTATGGACACCATCGTGCCGCTTGCACCGCATCTTCATAAAACGAATTATTGATATGGCGCGAATTTTTCTCTACGTCAGACTCCATTCTTGCCTGGCTCGTCGGCCGATGTTCCGTGACACTGCAGCGCTTTAAACCAGCCCATATTAATTCAGACTTTTTTCTTCCTTGCCCAGATACACACCTACTTCCTACTAAGAGCACTGTTTGCATGCCTACCGGTCCAACGTCTCGGTCCGAGCCCCGCCATCCGGCCTCTTCACTCTTCCACCATCCGGTTCTCCTCAGCATCGCCTTTGCCCTCATTGCCCTCGTCGCCCTCTGGATACCACTCCCTCCAGAAACCTTCACCAACTCGCACAGCCCGAACACAGCAGCCGCCCAGCCACCGATTCCCGCCGTCGCAGCCATAGCTTCCTCGCTCTTGTCCCCCCGGCGCCTCGTCCAGCTCTCCGGGCACCTCTTCCGCCGCACCACCTCCACCGCCGCCATGGTTGTCGCCCCTAGATACGAGCGCGAGCTGCAAGTCGCCGAGCTGGCCGTGCAGCGCGCCGCCATCCTCACCAAGCGCGTTTTCCACGAAAAGGCCAAGGGCACCGTCGACAAGAACGACAAGTCGCCCGTCACCATCGGCGATTTCGGCGCCCAGGCGCTCATCATCGCCGCCCTCCAGCACAGCTTCCCCGACGACGCCATTGTCGCCGAAGAAGAGGCCGCGCAGCTGCGCGCCGACCCGGCCCTCTGCGACACCATCTGGCAGCTGGTCCGCTCGACGGCCCTCACCGACAGCGCCGCCGAGGCGCTCCTGGGCGGCGCGATCCCCAGCGCCGACGCCATGCTCGACCTCATCGACAAGGGCAACAGCCCCGGCGGCGCCACCGGACGCATCTGGACCATTGACCCGATTGACGGCACCAAGGGCTTCCTCCGCGGCGGGCAGTACGCCGTCTGCCTCGGGCTCATGGTCGACGGCGAGGTGCAGGTCGGCGTGCTCGGGTGCCCGAACCTGCCTGTCGACGACGCCGCGCGGCTGACGGCGGCAAGCGGCGCCAACCAGACCGACGACGCGGACCACGGCGTGCTGCTCGCCGCCGTGCAGCACCACGGCGCGCACAGCCGGCCGCTGACCGCCGGCGTGTTGGCCGCGCCGAAGCCGATTGGCATGCGCGCGCTGACGGACCTCGCGCAGGCCACCTTCTGCGAGAGCGTCGAGGCGGCGCACTCGGCCCACGGCGACCAGGCGCAGATCTCGGCGGCGCTCGGCATCACCGCGCCGAGCGTGCGCATGGACTCGCAGGCCAAGTACGCCTCCATTGCGCGCGGCGCGGGCGACATCTACCTGCGCCTGCCGGTCAAGGCGACGTACCAGGAAAAGATTTGGGACCATGCGGCGGGCGACCTTATCGTGCGCGAGGCCGGTGGCCAGGTGACGGATATCCATGGCAAGCGCCTTGATTTCGGCGCGGGCCGCACGCTGGCCAACAACAAGGGCGTCGTGGCGGCGCCGGCGCCGGTGCACGGCAAGGTGCTGGCTGCGGTGCAGGAGGTTCTCAAGATTAAGGCCTAAAGAGGATGTGGAGATGCGGTAGTTAAATAAATAGAAAGCTATGAAACGGAATGGTTTTATTACGAAATGGGGGCTTGGCTACCTTGGTGCAACCATTTACTGCACATTTTGTTTTGCGACTGTTGAAATCGCGCAACATCTACTTTAACTTTTGTTTTTCTCGTGACTGTTGAAAAAATACTACTTGATACTATAATCAAGTTGGAATAAAAAATCCAGAAACCCCAAAGCTGGCTTATTGCTGGTTCGAGGTTCCATCAAGTCAGGCCTGCAATCAAGGTGTGTGGATAAAAATTCCCCATGTCGCCCGACCGAGACTTCTTTCTGCCTCCTTCAACCACCACCTCGTGGCCATCAACACCCACCACCACACACGACCCCAATTTGCCAACCATGACGTCCTCGCCGGCGCACCTGCGCTCCCTCTACCGCGCCATCCTGCGAGAGCTGCCCCCGCGACCGGTCCTCGCCACGCCGCGCACGCCGCTGCACGCACATCTGCGCGCCAGCCTCGCCGCTCCCTCCGGCGCCGACGCCTCCCCCGCCGTGGCTGCCGAGCTGGTCACGTACCTGCGCGCGCAGCGCACGTACGCCACGCTCCTGGAGCGCTACAACCCGGGCATGGGCATGGACGAGGCGGAGCGCGTGCGTCTGTCCGCCCGCCGCGTCGGCATGGACCTGCCCGTGCTGGTCAAGGGGCGGCTGTGAAGAAAGAAAGGAGAGGGCAAAGGACATGGATGGGATTACACGATGGACGAGACACTCGGACAATACACACGGAGCGGAGGAATGCTGCCGTGGGAGTGCCCTCCGCCCCCCGAAATCGAATGGCGGAGCCGAGAGACGTGTGATGAGCGGAGGATGCAAAAAGGGCGCAAAGCACGGATGGAAAATGTACAATAAATAATTAGAGGCAACACAATCTTGCCACTGTACTATATACCAGCCAGACAGGCTGTCAAAGACAAAATACCCCGTTTACATCGCTTATTTTGGACGAGCGCGGAACTGTTGGGCAGGCCGCACAGGAGTTGATTGAGCAACACGTGCCTCTTCTCTCGCAGCCTGGTAGTCAACATTGCATCATAACCGTTCTCCAGGCGCAGGCTAGAGTCATCGGTGTATCGTGGCATACATGTGTTTTCATTTTCGAATGTTGCTAAATTTCAAAATATCGTCGCTACAGGGATGTGAATCTGTATACAAGTCCGGCCGTAAACTAGCAATCTTGGGCAAAAAAAAAAGAAGAATCCTCACGGTCCTTGGGTATCAACATGTATGAATAACGCACGGATACGTGCAAAGAAAAGAAAAGGGATATATATAAAGCCACACGGATGGGGCTCATTCCTCCCGCGCGACAAACTCGCCCTCCTCCAACGTCTCGTCCCAGCCGCCCGTCTCCAGGAGCCATTCCCTCGTGCGCGACTTGACATTCTTCAACTCGGCGCCCAGCGCGTTATCCCACTGTTCCTGCACCTCGCGCACCTTTTCCTGCAAGTCGTGCGTGAGCCGGCGGCCCTCGTCCTGGCGCATCTTGTGCGCGCGCGCCAGCCGCATCTCGGCCGGGATGGGCTCGCCGGTGGGCTCCTGCAGCTGCGTCTCGAGCACGCGACCCTTGCCGTTGACGACGGCCTCCTTGACCTCGTGCAGCAGGCAGAGCAGGTTGGTGTGCGACTCGATGAACTGGTACGTGCTCTTCTCGGCGTGTACTAGCAGGCTAAAGAGGTACTGCAGCGGGTGGTCGTGGTACGCGGGGTTCTCGTCGAATTCGCTGGCGGGGATCTGAATCTCAAACGCCGCGAGCGTGGCTGGGATGCTCTCGATCAGGCCGTGCAGAGGGGGCGCAATGTCCCAGAACGCAGACAGCTGCAGGGCCACGCCGTGCTGGACGGCAGAGTCCACGACGGAGCGAAAGTCGCGGGCGCGATTGACAACTTCGTTGGCGTAGGCATTCTCGCGATTCGAGGCATCGGCAGCGAAGAACTCCTCGGCAGATTTGAGCTTCTCCGTGTTACCAGACAGTCGATAGGGTGTCAAAACGACGTCGCGATATCTGGCATTGCGGTCCGTCAAGAGGTCGAATATGGTTCTGTGCAGAAACTCCCGCGTCTCGAAAATCCACTTGAGAAGCGTGAGCTTCTCGAGCAGCTCCGGCCTATCGTCTCCTTCCTCTTGAGGCATATCGGCGTCGTTTTGACCGCTGCCAAACAATTGGCTGGCCAATTTGTCAAACAGCTCTGTTGCCGTGGCTATTCGCAAACTGAGTAGCTCGTTCAGCGGTACAATGACTTCATTTTGGAAGTGCTCGTATTCCTTCTTCTCCAGTTCCTTGGCCTTGTCTCTCTCCTGGGCTTCGGAATCCGACTCAATGGCAGCGGCATCTGCGTATCCGATATTGCCAGCTGCAAGTTCCTTTTGTAGGTTCTCCCGCAAAGCCTTCCGGCGATCGGCTGTAGCTTCGGCATATTCTTGACGTCGCTTTGAGCTCGCCAGCGTGAATTTTTCTTTTGTGGCGTCCATCTCACCAAGCTCACTAAGACCCCGGACAGCTGTTCTTGTTTCTGTGAGCTCGGGGTGGTTATTGTTCACGGCGGGGTGATGTCGTGGATATGGTGGTGGCATGGTAACTAGACGAGACACATCCAGGCCTTCGGTCTTTGTCGCTGGAGAGGCTGTGGACTCGGTCGAAATGGTGGAAAACCGTTCTGGGTTTGGTGTCCAGTTGGACTCATCTGCATCATGCCATCCCGTCTTTTCGGGTGGGTATTGAATAGATGGTCCCTCACCTGCTCCTGTCAATTCTGTGCCTTCTTCAACCCATTTGTCCTTGGAAACTCCCATATACTTTGATTCTCGTTTCGATCTCTCCCATCCCCGCGCTGGGTCTCCATTCGAATCCGACTCCCACCAGCGACTTGGCGGTCTCCCCCGAGAGCTGTTTTCGTGGTTATCGCTGACGCTCATGCTCAGAATAGGCGAGAGAGACGGCATGTAATTGGTACCACCGTAATTTTGGTTACCAGCTGCACTTGCCGTCGGTGAATGAGAAATGCCTGCCGATGTGGGAGCCGAAGTCGACACGCCATCACTTGTTGAACTCATCCCACTCGACTCGAGCTGTGAACGGCTCGGACCAGCTGAACTGGGCGTCCAGTCCTGCGAAGTTGTAGAGGCGCGCCGAGAATTCGTCATGGGGCGGAAGAGGTCTCTGGTCAGGTCAAAAATTTCCGACCCCATTTCGCCAATAGCACTCGCATATCGTTCTCGTCTCAATCTCGATTCGTTCACGATAAAGTCGGCAAATAAGCGCACTCGATCAGCATCAGAGGCAGCGGCTATTTCTTGGGCTGCAAATGTTCGGAAACGCTCAATCGTGTTGGCGGCGAACTGATCTGCGGTCTGCAATGCTACTGCTGGCTTCGAGGCAGAGGTGCCGGCAGAAGGCGGTGGTCGAGACGATTCTCTTGGCCGAGAACCCGAGCCAGATCTCCTATGTAGCGGCGGAGTTGGTAGCGCTTTTGGCGCCAGCGCGAGGCCGGACGAAGGGCTAGGTTTCTTCTGATAAGGGGAAAACGGAGGTGTAGCTGTTTCGAACCCGGGAAGTTGCGCTGAGCCAGGCCCCCGCGGGGTGGAATTTCTTGAATCGTTCAGGGTTATCGAATCGGCCGAAAGAGGAAGCTCTAGACGACCTGCACTGCGTGGAGTGGATTTCGTGATGGTCAGACGGCGGCTGAGCCCGTTTGCAGAATTTGGAACCACAATATCTGATACACCATGTGAATGAGCAACTGCGTCTATAGAGCCGTGCGAGGCGTGTCTGCTCTCTGATCGACGCTGTAGAATGGTCTTGTCATGGCGGACAGCTCCAGCTCGGCTAAGACTGCCCGTGCTGGATGCTGAGCCCAAGGGTTCTGCCACTTGAGTAGAGCGTCTCGCGACGTCGGTGTCTATAGCCAATCTAGGAGATCTCTGCGGTTCAGACTGAGCAGGCGCTTGTTGAGCATCAGCATCAACCCAGTTGGCAGGTGTGGGCGGAACTGGACCTAGAGTGGTGACGCCGCTGGGTGGTCTTCGTCGCGTTGGCGGTGAGATGATCGGCACCACACTCCGGTCCACGCTTTGAACACTTTGTGACCGAGATCCCGACGGCGGTGGCCCTGGAGGCGGAGGCGGTAGCGGCATGCCGGGCGCCCACCTCGTCTGCGATGTCGAGCGCGATCGGCTGGAAGTTGGAGTGTCAATAGCACCAGTGGATGCGGCTCTTCGTGCTGCTGGAGGCACTACTTCTGTCGACGGGCCGGCAATCGGGCGTTGGGGTTCAGGGGCGTAGAAAGAGGCGGGACCCATGCTTCGTCGCGCGTGAGCAGCAGCATGTGCATCTGGCGGACTGGCCTGTTGCTGTTCTGGCTCTTTTCGTCGCCCGAGGGAAGGCAGGCCGAATCGGCGTTCGCGAGAACCGCCACGACCTACTGTGCCGGGCGGAGGCGGGAATGAGGGATTGGCTATAGGTTCAGGCGAAGCATGGTGCAGAGCCAAGTTCGAGGTCATTCTCGGCGACGGCGTGGACATTGGGCCAAGTACATGCTCAAAGGCCGTACTAACAGGCCGCTGTTGTCGACTCCGTGGCGGGCTATAAGGAGGAGGAGGCGGCGGCGGCGGCGCTGAGGTTATGGGAGGCGATTAGTTTGTTCTCGAGCAGTAGAAGGGGCATCTGTCGGGAGCTCACCCTGTGCCTCGCCGGCGTATTGAACCTGTCTCTCTGGCATTGGCGTCGCGCCGGGCGGAACCCATTCCTGGGGATTATACGGCTGGAGAGCACTCACGGGAGTGTGTGCCGAGAGAAGATGCGTCGAGGCCATGGAGATGGCAGATATAGGCGTGCCGTGCTGGTGTCCGGCGAGAGAGCCGAGGGCAGAGGTGGTCAGCGGGTTGAGGCCCTGACGCAGGCGGGCTGGGTCGCGGGGAGAGGCCATTGTGGACGGGGACGGGGGACCCGGTCGGCGCGCGAGCCGCAGCCGCCCGCAGGTCAGAAAATGGGCTGAGGTTTCGGTCACCGGGGACCGGGTTGGTTCCAAAGATAGAAATCTATTCGCCAATTGTGTTACGGTCGAGTCAAGAGGGAAAACCGGCACCTTGGCCCAGGCGGGACGATGCGGCGGGCAAACGCTGCCAGGAGTGGATGCCGTGTGCGGCAGGTTGTAGCCACTCACAAGGACAAAGACACGTCTGTGGCTAGCTCAGGTGGCTCACGCTGGTGACGGGGGTGAGCTGTGTGTCGCTATTTCTGTCTCGAATCCATTTACGCGATCTGGGTGCTCCAGCGAGATGCGTCGGCTGCTTGGCGTGACAGGACAAGGGACTATGTCTTGCTGACTGGCGTTCTTCGTACAGCTCGGCGGACGAGGGGTTGAAGCAGCGCGCGATTCAGCGAAGTGGTCAAGCTATGCTGGTATCTAAAAGGCGTCGTATATACGAAGGAAAAAAAAAACGAGAAACATGAAAGACTGCGCGGGGAGTTGTCGGATACCCGCAGAGGATTTTGCGCAATACCGGGGGTGTGGGTGGTGCTGCAGCCTGCCTCCCCTGTCTTTTTAAGCGTATGAACTTGTCCGAAGAGGAGGGTGACTGGCAGCACACTTGCGCAGCTCGAATAGGAGCTAACGAGTTGTTCGTACAACAGGAGAATCAAGAAGGTGGTGTGCAGCATTGCAACGTCGAATGTTGTGGCAGCTCCAAAGTCTCAAGTTTGATCATGTACCGAGAACGGGCGCATGAAGAGGCTGGGGACTGCTACACAGGTCAGTTTATCAATACGCAGAGGGACTGCATTTATTACCGGAACACAACCGGATTAGTAACTAGCTATGTAGTTATCCATCTTGTCAAACCTGCCATCTCGTCTCAACAGACGAGCATGAAATGGCCATAGCGTGCAAAGCTTGAAATTAACAACCCCTTCATATCGAGGCAATAGGTACAGCAGCGACGCACTCCATCGCCGCTGCGCGACTGCCGACTGGACGGGACGGCCAGAGCCGGCGCTGCATCTCGACTGGCAATACGGGTTTGACAAAGCGAGATCCCCTTGTAATACAACGCTGCAAGGAAGGTTATCGCGTCCGCCTCGACATCCCTTCAATACCTGCTTCACCGGTTTCGAGGCCGTTGATCTCGATTCTCGAAGCAGTCCCCTCCCAACAAATCCCAAATCTTCATGCCACCACCCACAGGCATATCCCAACACCACGTTCAGCTTGTGAATGAGACCCCTGCCTTTCTAGCCCATGGCGACTTGATAAGACCATCAACCTTCCCATGCTGCGTCGTGATTGGCCACTACTGCGGACTATCCATTCGTAGCGTGATGGCTCGGCGCTTAACCACAGCATTTGAATGGTTTGTCTGCACAACCAGTTCTTTTCAACATGACTTTCTTGGATCAAGCGTCCTTCGGGCGGGCTTTGAGAGCGGGGTTCCCAGGATAAGCTCTTGGCTCGGTGCCTGTCAATGGTGTTGCCAAGGTCCCTCCGCCAGTGGATGAGGCTCCCTGCATCAGTGTGGTGTTGCCATGGCTTCTTCTGTGGCACCAGGGAATATCGACTGCAGTGGTCTGGTGTCTTGCTGCTATTTTTAACTTGCATGCAACGACCTGATCATTCTGTCGCCAGGCCGCATCAGCAGTGTGGAGCGGCGTCCTGTGGTCTTGTACAACTGCCGCTGCCCACGCTGATTCCAAATTTGACAGCACGTTATAAGCATGTCTCGTAGTTGGTGGCGAAGATCCCGCCAGACTGTGTATTTCACCCGGCAAATAAATGACTTGAGATGATCGTGCTCGTCGTCTTTACCAAGGCATCGCGTGTTGAGGTATTGCGACATGGAAGGTTGTGGGGTAGAGTCACGAATGCGCTGAAAAGACGTCTCTCCTCCTCGATTATTTCCATCCAGTCTTGTTGTTCTTTTTCCGCTTTCAAGATTTTCGGTGCTGTCAATTGATGTGGTACGCAAACCGTTCCGGTGCTTGTTCGCCGTTGAATCGTCTTTGACAGCAATTACTGACCAGCTATGTTACCATCCAAGAGTTTGATGGAGATGCATTAATGGTAATTCTTCTTTTCAATAATTGGTGAAATTTTGCTCTGGTCCAGCCACGTCTTCGTCTCTGCAATCTTCATCGTTGCTTGAGTGGTATGTAGCTATTAGCTTCTTGCTAACTAATAGTTACGGATAGCGGGCGGAACATGGCAGCGCCCCACTTTTGCCTGCTGTGGGGGCACAAGCTGTTAAAATTCTAGAGGATTCTTCCAACTTTTACTCTTCTTCCTCCTCGTGCTCAGCTTGCTTGCTGTTGCTCCTTCACCTCAACGCCGTATCATCGCCCAACAGTCAGTTATCAATACTGCTACTCTCAAAGCTGTAAGTCACCAAACCCTACATTTTCCACACAATCTCTCCGTCCCACACTCTGCATCCTGATGAAACCCAAGCTGGCACCAGTCATAGAGTGACTTGTACTCCCTTCCTTGATGACCAAATTTGCTGGGTCTTAGACCCTTTCTGATATGCGCTTGTTCAATTGATTTTGTTTGTCCTGGACTCAATGCTATAGTCGAAGCTCATTGTTGACTAACTGGTCCATCGTCAGATTCTCCCCGCCCGACCGCCATCCACGATAAATCACAATGGTCCTGCACAACCCTAACAATTGGCATTGGGTGAACAAGGATGTTTCTGCTTGGGCCAAGGAATGGTTTGAGGAGAACCTAGTGAAGCTCCAGGTAGAGCAAGGCGATGTCAAGGCCAAGATCAGCAAGATCCAGTCCATGAACGGTGACGTTGACGTTAGCCAGCGCAAGGGCAAGGTCATCACCATCTTCGACGTGAAGCTTGTTCTTGAATACTCTGGTTAGTATATAGTGGCTGCACTGTGATTGATGTGCTAACTTGACTAAGGCTCTGCCCCTGATGCCGATGACGTTTCCGGGACCATCACAGTCCCAGAGGTTGCCCACGATACGGAGGAAGATGAGTATGTTGTAAGTAGATATCTGACCGCCGTAGAAAGGTGCCACGTGCTAAGTTGTTCGTAGTTCGACATCGACGTCTTTGCCGAATCGAAAGAGAAGCAGCCTGTCAGGGACCTAGTGCGTACAAAGCTTGTTGCTGAGCTCCGTAAAGAATTTCAGAAGCTTGCCCCCGCTCTGATCAGCGAACACGGTAGAGACATTCAGCATACCGCTGGTTCCAACCCATCCAGCGGCTTCTCCACACCAAAAACGTACAATCCGCCCAACAGTGAGACGAAGCAGGCTCCCGCTGCTGCCACCAAGACTAGCACTGGCGGTGTCGTGAATACTACAACCGTCACTGACAACGAAGAGTTCCGTACGACTGCGGAGGAGCTATACCAGACGTTTATTGATCCTCAACGTATTGCAGCCTTCACCCGTTCCCCACCCAAGGTTTTTGAGGGCGCTAAGGAGGGCGGCAAATTCGAGCTTTTTGGCGGGAACGTTTCTGGTGAATATGTTGAGCTTGAGCAGAACAAGAAGGTTGTCCAGAAATGGAGACTGGCTCAGTGGCCTGCCACCCACTTCTCCACGCTGAAGATGGAGTTCGACCAAAATGACGTTGACCACGTTACTGTCATGCGGGTCACCTGGGATGGTGTTCCTGTTGGCCAGGAAGAAGTCACGAAGCGAAATTGGCTTGAATACTACGTCAAGAGTATCAAGGCTACGTTTGGGTACGTCACTATGTCGCCCGTTGCTGCAAATATCTCCTGCTAACATACTACAGCTTCGGTACCATTCTATAAAAACCCATAGTTCCCATATAACGATACAAACACGAAACTAGACCAAAAGTCGAAACGCTCTAGAAGGGGGTAAAAGCAACGGAGTTCGGAAAGGCTTTCACCGCGGCGGCGGAGGGAACATGTCATTTGGGTAGCATCTTTCAACGGTCTACTTTAGGACCTAGCGGCGCGTAGATACGAAAGACGAAGCGACATTGATGAACGGAAGTGCCAGTCCATGGCCTTTTTCACACCTCATGAAACGTACAGTGCTCTTCGTATAAAAACTTGTGTAATTTCTCTATCCAGTTTATCCAATGCATGATACAATCCTTTCCAACTAGCATTGATGATGACTCTTGAAAGGTAACTCATCGCGGGCTCGGCCAAATGCGTAATCCCGAAAAAATATGTCTGCCAAATTATCCCTGAACCCCAGGTCATACATGTTTTCTACATTTTTGAGCTTCCATACCCTCTCCCAGTCCCCCTCCCCAGCAATGGGCGGCATACCTTGGTGGATTACAGGAGGTTGGCCGTCCGCCGTGGCAATGACTACCATCTCGGGCTCGACAGGCCAGCGGGAACAGGAGGGCTCAATTCCAAAATCCCGCTCTCGGCCGCGCCGTATCGGACGAGTGAATGCATACCCGTCGGCCATGTCTTCACCCAGTTCGGACCACTTGAGTGACTCGTTCGTCGTAGTGCCGCAGTAGACGTGATACAGCGTGTAAAAGAGCAGCGCCCACACTAGCGGCGACGTGAGCGTGGCGAAGAGCGTCGTGGCGCCAAGGCTAATGTCGCGCTCCATGGCCCAGCTCCAGGCCACGAGATAACTGTTCAGGCCGTAGCCGGCCGGCGGCCACACGGACCAGCCTGGAAAGCGGTTCTTGATGACGCCCGAGAGGATGGACAGGCCGAGCAGGCCGCCGTACGAGGTGAGCGCGGCGGTGGACAGGAGCAGCGACAGGAACCAGCGGTGGTTGCCGTGGCCTACGCAGAGGTTGATGAAGACGCAGTGGTGGTCCGCCTTGGCGACGCAGCGCTTGCAGATACTGCAGTGCTTCGAGCGCGCCGGCTTGAGGAGCTTGCACGTCTCGCAGTAGCGGCCCGGGTGGAAGAGCGCGTGGTCGTAGGGGTATAGCGACATGTGGTAGGCGTGCGTCTCAGCCGTGATGAAGCCAGGATCGCCGCCGCAGGCGAGGTACAGAAAGGTGTACGGCAGAGCGATGGCGATGAGCGCAATCAGCTTGGCCAGCCAGCTCATATGTGGCCAGGCCGCGGGGAGGAACATGTATTCGCCCCCGAAGAGTAGAGCAAAGAAGAAGATCTGGATCGTGCGTGTTAGCTGGGTTGGAGAAAGCCAGCAGTCGGGCAAGCGTACAACTACAGTGGGATGTCTGTCGTACAGCATGCGGTTCACGCCGCGCGACAGACCCCCAGTGATTCTACCGCCGGTGAGACGTTGGTCTACGGCCGTAACGAATTTGGGGATATGAATCCATATTGTCCGGTGCAGCGCGCCTATCGGCGTATGTCTGTTCAAGCCCAGAGACTACGTCAGCAAATCGGTTTAAAAAAAAAAAAACAGGACGCCTTACCGGAGAACTGGGATCCGACCAAAAAAAGTTACAAAAACACCAAAGGAGATGATCAAGATAAAAATGACAACTTTGGCGAAGGGACCCATGACTGTCTTGTCGGCCAGGTGTCACTTGCACTGAGAGCAAGCAGCCGCCTGTTTGCTCTCTTGTGAATGGCGTAACGGTGACGACGGAAACGTGGCTAGTCAAGCGTGCGGTTCTAAGAAGGAAAACGCCAGGGTCCTCTCACTGCGTTCATGATGGAAGCAAGTGATGTTGACAACCAAAAATAAAGCACATAGAAGAACGGCCGCCTTTTCTGCTCTGGTCGCTGCTCCGTTCAGGCTGGTCTTTGACCCTGAGCAAGGCCTCGAGACAAGGTCACACTCGGCTCAAAACAGCGTCGCCACGTGATCACGCGATAAACTGCCATCACGCGGCGATGCACCAGAAGCCAAAACGCATCCCAAGAACACTTTTACTGACGTTAGGCGGCTGAAAATTGAGGGCTGCTCGGAGGGCTTTTATAACAGTCTACCAAGACGCCTCATTCGAATAACGCCTCAGCAATTTTTTCCAACTGTCCACCACATCTTTTGATAACCAACGATTTAATTAGAACGTAACGCGCCCGCTAGCCTCGTTTACGCGTCTGCTGCCAGTGGAGGACACTACGGAGCACATCCAACCAAGAATACCAGAAAGAAATGGCGGGTGGCATCACATATGACGGTGTTCCGGTAGAGAATGGAGGTCAAATATTTGACGGCCTGAAGTTCTGGGTCGCGCAGCGAGTGCCAACACGCAGTGCCATCCTTGACCATATACAGGTGCGAGATGCCAGGCATCCTTGAATCGGCGCGAAGACTAATTATGTATGGATGAATTCAGAGAAACAGTGGCATCATAGTACCACTGGAGAAGAATGCCGATTACCTCATCGCAGACCATGCTCGGAAGGACGCTCCCGCTGGTTCCATCTCCTGGAAGTTCATCACCGAATCGGTCGAAAACGGGGTCGCGCAACTCCCTGATCATTACAGGATTGGCCTTGCACCAGCAGTAACGAGGGGCGCTGCCTCTTCGAAACCAAACAAAACGATACGAACCCCATTTACCGCCGCGGAAGACGCGGCGCTCGCGAGCTGGGTACTGGCGAGTAAGGATTCTCGAATGGGCAATGAGATGTACAAGCAGTTTGGAGCCAAAGTAAGTCACGCTCTGGCGCGGTCTTGCTCCGTCGAACACTAGTCAATGCTGAACTAGAAAAACCAGCACCCGAGTCATCCTTGGTCGTCGTGGAGAGATCGATTCGTCAAGAAGCTCATGCTGCTGCCTCCCGAATCTCTCCACCAACTAGCCGCGCAAGCAGCAGACAGAGCAACACCGCAGCCCAATCAGGAGGTGGAGGAAGACGACCACTTTCCGGATCCGACAGAGCTCATGCTACAGCGCAAGGGGGAAAGGGTCCAGCAGGAAGCAGCTCGACAGAGAGCAGAGGGTGAAGCCATCCAGCCACCACCAGCCGCGACTCCATCTTTAGCACCGTCACCGCTGCCACAAGCTGCGGAACGAGAGGATGCGGCCGGGACCCAAGCCATAGAGCGGGAAAATTTTTATGATGATCTGCAAACATTCGCCGAGGTCAAGCACATCAACATCAACCCCACGCAGGAGGTTGCGGGCCAGTGCGTGGAGCTCTGGAAGCTGGCTCGAGCCATAAGCCAGCAAAAACTGCCCGCCGACGATATCGACTGGTTTCGCATCGCCCAGGAGCTCGGCTATGCAGGGACCGACGCGGACGCCGCGGTCCCCGCCCTGCAGCAGTGCTACGAGCTGAACCTCGCAGAGTTCCTCGACCTGCAAGAAGCTCTTTTCGAAGACGGCGAGGATTCCCCGCCGCAGCCCTCGTCGCCGCTCCCGTGCTTCTTGCCGGCCAAACGACCCCTTGATGCCGACGGCGAGCTCGAGATCCAGACGCCGGCCAAGCGGCGCCGGCTACAAATACCCCGCGAGGTCCCCTCGACGCCCGAGGTCAACCGCCGCCAGCAGCCCACGCCGAGCACGATCCGGCCTCACGCGGCGGCCACAACGACGCCTGTACGCTCCGCGAGGCGCGAGCCCTCTCCAGATATCACGTCGTCGCAGCAGCTGCAGTCGGAGCACCTCCACAGCAGCCCCCTCATCCGGGCCATCCCGCTGCACCTCAACAGCGCCGCGCAGAACCGCCAGCCGGGCAGAAGCAGCACCGCGTCCTCCTCCCGCACCACCAAGAAGCGCGTCCTCCCCGGAGCTTTCAAGCCCAGCGCGCTACCGCCGCCGCCTTCGCCGCCGCCTCCTTCACCGCCGCCGCCCATTGACGACGACGCCCCGTTCCCCCTCGCGATGCCCCGCGAACAGCCTCCTCCATCGCGCCGCCGCCCCGCGCAGCGGGCCACCACCACCACCGCAGCTCCGCGCCGACTCAGCAAGGAGCGCGAGCTCAGCGACCTCATCCAACACTACGAGTCGCTCGGGTACGCGCACGAGACGGTCGTCGAGGGCCTGCGGCGGACGACCATGACACCGGGCCTCGCCGCCGAGGTCATGCAGAGCCTGCGCGACGGCCGTGGCGTGCCGGCGCACCACGAGGGCATCTGGACGGACGTCGACGATGCCGGCCTGCGGCTCGTGGTGGGCGCGGGCCCGGATCTGGATCAGGAGGATGGTGAGGTGGTGCGCAGCAAAGCGGCGATGAAGGCGGTGCGCAAGGCGCGTCGGACAAGGGATCGGCTGCTGAACAAGCACGGTCGGGAGCGCATGGCATTGCGCGTCAAGTATCTGCGGGCGAGTGACAACCTGGCCGCTGCGGCGCGTGAGCAGTCAGTCTGAAGAGGTTCTTCTTTCGCGTTCTCTCTTTTCTTTCTTTGCACAGATGATAGTCTATTTTGATGCTGATGAATGGAAAATGGCGTTTTTACTGCATGGCGTTTCTTGTCTTGCTTCTGCTTTGACCAGACTTGGATGATTGGCATATATAGATAACGATACCTGGAGCGAGCACAAACGTTTGAAATATCACACACACACACATACTGTCTCAGTTTCAAATTGAGTTTTTTTCTTATGATGGGGGGTTGTGTAGCATAATATAAAAAAGAGTAAAAACAGCCAGTGCATCGCCAAACATGTGTTCGGCTCCCTTATGCAACTCCGTCCATGATACCGCAAAATAAATAAGTTCCCAAGACTCCCAAATAGCACATGAAAGATTTTAAACGCCAGCGCCGGGCGGGCGAATGATGGTCAACATTTACTGGTCGTCCTTGTTCTCAGCATTGTCCGGCGGCACTTTATCGTCGTTTTGATTTCTATACATCGTCCATCTGGCCGGCGGGCTCTTCATCGTCGTCCTCGCCAAAGCTGGCCACTGACGACATGTCATCATCATCCTCGCTCTCAATGCCAGCCTCGTCGGCAGCATCCTTATTGGCGTACTTTTGCACGTACTCTGTTTTCCTCACCATAGTTAGCACATTGCAGGCCCGGCGGGGGCTGTCTTTGTGTATGTATGCGGACCTTTGACTTTGGCGTCGTAACTCTTAGGCTCACGGATTAGGAGAGCGGCGGCCTCGCCGTTGAGCGGATCGGTCGGGTTGGGGTATCGCAGAAGCTGAGGCAGGAATACTTCGAAAATATTAATCATGTCAAACATGGGCGACCATGTCTGATTGATGACATCGAGACAGACGGAGCCAGAGCTGGGCGCGTCAGTCAGGTCAATGTGTGAAACAAGATGGGGGTCGGTAATCAAGACACATACAGCTCGTCAATATTGGGATGGAAGATGCGATTTACGAAGCCGATACTTGGAGACTTGTACGGGTAGGCATCCGGAAGCTCGACATGGACCTTCCAAAGACCGCCTTCAAAAGGTGCTGTTGGTATACTGTGGTTAGCGGGCGGGCTCATCACGGCGCCAGATGGGCAGATTGGGTTCTCGTCCGTACTCTCCGCGGGTCCCTTGAATCGGACGAAGAACTCTTGCCTAGTGTTGTGTTAGAGTGAACCGCGCGTTATGTGTGAAGCTGATGAGTACACGTACACTGCGAGGCTGGTTAGTATCTCGACGGTGCGGGGTGCCGCGGGGTATGGGCGAGGGGGGTCCTTACTGTTGTCGTTGACCAGAGTGACCTCGTAGTCGCTCATGAGCCTGTCCAGGTCAGCATCACCACCGACAAGGTAATTGTTGGTGATTGTCTAGGTTTCGTACATCCTGTAGCCAGTTAGCATCAACAGAGGAGCCTTGGACAAAGTCGCTGGGCAAGGTGTCCATACTTCATGACCTGGATGGGCAGCGGTGGTTAGCAAGCAGACTGAGATATTGACTCAACGGCAAAAGACGTACATCAGTCTCGATCCGTCTCCTGGGGCTACTCATTTCGGCAGTGATTCGGTTCGTCCGAGAGCGGAGAAGACGGTTGGTGGTGTTTTGTCGTCGAGAATCTGGCGGGTGAGAGTCGTGGGGTGGCGCGGGCAGCGGGGGGTCTCGCGACGTCACTGGAAATTGCTTCGTGGCCGGTTGCCGGGGGTTCAAGGCGTCGGCGGGAGACTGGGCGTATCGGTCAAGCGATGGGGAAAAGACTGCGAAAAGAAGAGGCGACAATAACGTTGGGTAACCGAAAAGGATATTGTCTTCGTTGAGCGATGCGGAGGAGGAGACGAGTAGGGTCGGTGGAAGAGTGATGAGGGGCAGCTGCTCATGTCCAAGACGGCAGTCACGAGGATGTTGAAGATTGGGCCTGCGTGGTGGTGGGTGGGTTACAGAGGCGCTATTGCAACTGCAGCAGGCGAGCGGGGGTGTCCTGCGGCCTGTCACTGGTGGTTTTTAGGGTTTTTAGGGGAGGCTTTTTAGTGCTCCAGCGGGCGCGTGGTGTGCTGAGCTAAGATGGGACTAGATGACTCGATTGAGGCGAAAAAACCAGCGACCGATGCATCATATACTCTGTACATGCATGGAATAATATTGCGAGTGCGGGAACATTTTATTTCATTTTCAGAACCCTTGCATTCTTTGTTCACTTTCTAGCTTTCATTCTAACTGCCCTGGCAAATGCCACCATTTACGGACCTGCTATTGTAATCCAGTAAATTGCCTGGCGCGCTTTTTGGGCTCTCCTCTCGAATGCTATGTTTTAGTCCTACCAGTTCTGAGTTGGTTGTTAAATCAGGGACGTTTTTGTTGTCATGATCAGCAATGATAGCTCTGAAACAGAAGAAGGCTTGCAGTACAGAACTGGTCGTACGAACCATACCTGTTAACTACCTAATAAAGCCCGAATGCACTGGCACGCCAGACCTCAGCCACACTGGCCTTCGTTTCTTTGCGCCACAGCTGCAAGCAATGCCGTGCCTCGGTAACCCAACAAAAGTGGTGACCGGGCTGTCCGGACAAGTGGTGTGGCTATACACAGGCTAACAACCTTAGTACCTCCTACCTATCCGTAGTTTCTACAAATTACAGATTAGCAGGTACAGGTGTTTGCAGCCGGTGTAGGCAGGCTCACGTTGCCTTGGCCCGTCCCCTGTTGTTCCCCGGATCCGTTCACCCAACGCTGTGTGGCGCAAGCCGAGGGACAGGCACCCCACGCGCGGACAACCCCAGAGATGCTCATTTCTACAATGTAAAAACCATCATGACCACGAACCGGTTAAAAACAATTTTTTTTTCCCGCCCCAGACCATTGTTCTCTTTTTTTCTCTCTTCATTCCCAATCTCACAGACATTATTTATCTGAAAGCGATTTTGCATTTGTCACTTTTTTAATCCAAAGAGTCAAGCCCCTGCACTGTCCTGCCAGCACTCATAGCTCAATTAACCGTTTTTTTTTCCAATTGCCGACCGCTGCACATTTCATCCCACCAGCAAGGCACCCCCAGACGTCATGCCTGCCACCACCTCTGCCCTGGCCAGATCTGGCGTCCTGTCCCTGGCACGTGCCGCCCGCTGCACCAACACCACCACCAACACACTCTCCCTTCTTCACCACTATGCCCCTTCCTCCTCTTCTTCTTGTTGTACAAACCCCTCATCACGACCTCGCGTGACGCCGTCTTCCCGCCATGGCCAGGTGCGCTGCTCGTCGCACTCGCCCATGGGCGCCGCCGCCGCCAACCCCCGCAAAAAGGTCACCATCAACACCCTGAGGGCCCAGCACAAAAAGGGCGATCCCATTACCGTGCTCACCGCGCACGACTTTCCCAGCGCCATGGTCGCCGACCATGCCGGCATGGACATGGTCCTCGTCGGCGACAGCTTAGCCATGGTCGCCATGGGCATGGACGACACGAGCGAGGTCTTGGTCGAAGAGATGCTCCTCCACTGCCGCTCCGTCGCCCGCGCCACCAAAGCCGCCTTTACTGTATGTATACCCAGGCACCATTCTCTCACATACTTTTTTCTGTTTATCTTCTTTATTACTAACACACCCAGATCGGTGACATGCCCATGGGCAGCTATGAAATCGCCCCCGAGCAGGCCCTCGCCACCGCCATCCGCTTCATCAAGGAGGGCCGCGTCCAGGGCGTCAAGCTCGAGGGCGGCCGCGAAATGGCGCCCACAGTGCGCCGCATCACCGCCGCCGGCATCCCCGTCCTCGGCCACGTCGGCCTCACCCCGCAGCGCCAAAACGCCCTCGGCGGCTTCCGCGTCCAAGGCAAGACGGCCGACGCCGCCCTCGCCATTCTCGACGACGCCCTCGCCCTCCAGGACGCCGGCTGCTTCGCCATGGTCCTCGAGGCCGTCCCGGAAGACGTCGCCGCCATCATCACCAAGAAGCTCAGCGTCCCCACCATTGGCATCGGCGCCGGCGCCGGCTGTTCCGGCCAGGTCCTCGTCCAGACCGACATGACGGGCTACTTCCCGCCCGGCCGCTTCCTCCCCAAGTTCGTCAAGCAGTACGGCAGCGTCTGGGCCGAGTCGATGCGCGCGATTGAGCAGTATAGAGACGAGGTGAAGAGCCGTCGCTACCCGGCGCCCGAACACACGTACCCGGCACCCCAGGCCGAGATTGAGGCCTTTGCCAAAGCTGCCGAGAAGCTCTGAGCTTGGCGAGAATGATGGGCTAGCCCTGTCCGTTTTCGGTTCATATATTTTCCTCCCGTATATTCTGGTGAAGCGAGCGGTTCATTTCGTAGATGGTACATGCATTTGCCAACATTTTGCCTTTTCCGCAGCCACATTATATAAAATTTCCATAGTCTCATAGACTCTTCCGCCTCAGCCAAACGCGGGCGTCATTGAATACGCAACAACCAGTTGATCCTGACCACTTTTGAAGCACTACCCCCATAGCACGCCAGTCAGCACACGATACGAGCCCAACACGAACTAGGGATGATAAGAAAGCTAGCCAGTGCCCAAACAACGTACCTGATGCAAGTTGCCCACCACCTCGTCCAAACTCGGCGCAAACGCGCTATTCACGTACAGGAAGACGCTGTCCGTGTCCCGGCACCGCAGCTTCCGCCGGAGGTACCGCACCACCTCCTCGAAGCGCCGCGCCGCCGAGATCTTGCACACGTCCTGTGCCAGCGGCGGCGCCGACCCGACCGCCTTGAACCGCACCACCACCTTGCGCTCCGTGGGCGGTGCGGCGGCGCCGCTGGCCGCCAGCGCGGCGGCGGCGGACTGGGGGAGGTCGGCGAGCACCACCGACGCCGCCATGGTCAGCGGAATGTCCGCCTCCTCGTCCTCGGGGGAGTCGCCATCCTCGAGAGACGACGTGCCGCCGCTGGGCGAGATGCTGGGTGACGAGGTGCCGACTCGGAGGGCGGCTGCTTGCTCAGGCGCTGTGGGGGCCTTGCTGCTCATGGCCGGGGAGAGGGGGGGGCGCAAGCGGGCACTTGCTTAAGATGTTGCTTGTAGCGATAGAGATGAATATTGAATCAAGACTGTGGGTTTTGGACGTGGGGTGTAGACAGTTATTTGTTCAAGTGGAAAGTGGAAGCCGTGTCAACGAGGTTGTGAAGGTGGGCCCTCGGGTGACCAGAGTCGTTAGGCATCATTAATTAGTTACGGAATATCGTTTAGAGGAAAATGCGCGTAAACGAAATACCAACTAGAATGACATTTGACGACATGAACATAATAAGAAATACGGTAAGAATAGTTAAGAAAGCGCTGTATAATTCATGTCTATCATATATATCACGGATCCGCGGTGTATTTCGTCACCAGTTAGCTCGGTGTCCTACCACTCGGTTACAGAACCTCACTTGATATCAGCGAACAAGTTATTGACTGTTTGTGCATTTATATCATGCTAGTTACATATACAATGAATTAGTCTGTATATGTACCGTACAGTCTGTCAGGGGCCATGGCTTCTCCTCAGACAGTCCACTCGACAGCGGCCTCTGGTTTGCCAGCTGCTTTCCGCCCCTCGCCATGAAAACAAGTCCAAAGAGCTCATCCCATCGTCTGCTCCAACCCATGCTGTAATAGAGTGCCAATGACAAAAACGCCACTGCGATATCGCAGTCCAAGAAGTAAAAAGAATCAAATGTGAAAAATGCCAAAATCAGCCATGCCGCCTGCGCTCTTCGGTCCGAATGCAGTGCGTAGTAGCAAAATAAGTATCGAAATGATGGAATCTCAAGAGGAAGAGAGAAGTGAAAAATGAGAACGAGAACACCAATAGTGCTCAATCAGAAAAATGACCGCTAAACGATTCTCTTCCATTGCCCAATGCAAAGTCAATAAACAACGTGGTATCTATCCCCTTTCGGGTCTGTGTCGTCGCGGGAGTTTGATTGAGATGCGCAGTATTCGAACCTGGCTGTGGGTCTCATTTCCTCGCCGCACAGCAATTCATCGACTCAAGGTTCAAAGGCAAAATATTTTGATCGTAGCGTTGGTTTGGGTGTATAGTTGTTCAGTAGGGAGGGTGTGTCAACGACACTGCTGCTGCAGCCTTGGCGTGGACTCATGATTGTTTAATACTCTTCGGAATCCATGGATGCAAATCGGGCCGGACGCTCCAGCTGCGACAACAAAGCATCTAGATCAGTCCAGTTGTCGCCGTTTTCGGCAAATTTGCGATGCTTGCGCGACAGAATGTGTTCATCAAAGTCTCGGAACTTGTCCTGGCAGTTCTCACAGTAGCCAGGCTTGAGGTCCTTCTTGCTCTTGAGCTGCGAGGCTGGTTTCCTCTCCCGGGTCTCGGCAGTTCTTTGGCTGTCGTCCTCTGCAGTCGCCGTGAGCTTTGAGTTTTGTCGGCTCATGGTCGTTGATCTGCTAGATGCGACGTCCATGGTAATTTCACCCACGTGCCGGGAGCTTAAATCGTAGGATGCCGGAGCAGCTTTTTGAAGAACCTTTCTTTGCAGACCATGAACTGCCTTGCTGGTACCAGCCTTGGCTCCGTTGATGCCAGAGGTTGAAGAAATCATATTCGACCGAATGGCGGATGTGATGTTGGAAGGTTGCATGCCCGAGGCAACGGGTTCGCCAGCGAATTGACGTCCGGCATCGGCACGGCTAATGAAAGCATTTTGCGGACGCATCTCACCGTACTTACCAAGAACAGCCTTGACAGGGTTGAAATTTCCTGTTTTGGCAGCGCCACGTTGTCTATTATGACCAGCTTCCATCTCAGCAAGAGATCGTTTCCCCGTTACCGGCTTGGGTAGGGGGTTCTCTGGGGGCTTCAGTATAGTGACTTGCTCTTCCCGTTTAACAACACGCGCCCTTTCAAGCTCACGGTTCTTGCGGGCGTCTCGATCAGGTAGGTCAAGCTCTTCAACGAAGGGACAGCGACCGTTACCGACACTGCGAAACTGGGGCCAGTCACCATCGGCCTTGTTAATAACCTTGCCATATTCGCGAACCATCATTGGCTTCTGCTTTTCGTCCATGTCCCAAACGTACAAGTAAGGGCCTTTGAAATATGTGAGTTCTCTGTTCACAGCAGTGGGATCACGGTCCGAGGGGCCATTGATGCGTTCGTTGTGAAGCAGCTGCAACAGATTGGGTTCATGGGCGCCCTTGTTGAGTCCATACTGACTTCGGACAGTGGCAACGCGTGATCCATACGCAGCTTGCTGTGTTTCTGATTCCAGCAGGACGGAGAGCATCGTCTGGAACTTTTCCAGTGACCAGATTTTCTTCCCCATGTCCCTAGCTTTGTGTAGGACGTCGTTATTGCGGACAGCTCGACTGCGCTTGATGAGTTCATCTTGCTGTAGTGAAGGCATAGGTGCTTGGCGGAATTCGAAGAGAAGCTTTCTGCGGGCATCGCTGGGTCTATCCAGCAATAGAGAAGGATTGATGGTTTGAGGCTGCTCCTCAGCACGGCCACCTTGGTCATGATGTACAGCGTCGGCTTCTTCCGTCCCAGATTTTTCGGCAGGGATCGAGCGTGTCGTAACCACGTGTGTCACATCGATGGAGAAGAAGGGCTCTTGGCGCTTCAGGTAGTTATCAGTACAAGAGGGGATGGGACAGATTGGAGAGAGGGCAAAGACATACAGCACCGAGATATGTGACTCTCTTGATGAGCTTGGCTCGAATATCATCCGGGATGCTTTCAAAGTAAAATACCATTTTGGGGAACTTGGACCGGTGGTGTCTCTTCCATACTTCCTTTTCGTTCTCGACATCGTGTGCCTTGGTTGTGGGAACAGGCCTGGCTTGTCGATCACGGATGACTGGACGTGCGGTGGCAGCAGTGGTGGCACGGGGTACGGTCTGGGCGCGTGGCAGCTTGGAGGGAGAGCGAATAACGCGTGCGGCACCATTGTCAAGAGCTTGCTTCTTGACGGGAGGAGCTTGTCCATAAGGCTCCTCACGTTGAATGGTAGCATACGAGCGTTTCTGCTTGGCATAGGCAGCTAGAGCAGAAGCTCCACGAAGCGGCGAATTGACGACATTTGGGTTGTTGGAGAGAGGGACTCGCCGCGAGGACATGGCCGCAATGGGAGCCGGCGATGGAGATAGAGATACGGTTGCCATAAACTGCCACACTGAGCATGCTCCGGGTTGCGAGACCAGAGGCTTGTTGTGGTGGGTGATGGGTTGGTGTGTGGGAGGGGCTCGAGGGCTGTGACTATGCACGCGATGTGTGGGCGACACGACGGCAGACACGAGACACAGGCTGACGCGGTAAGGATGCTAACAAGACATTGGCCGTGATGTCTGGTTAGATGCAAAGATGAAGCAAGATAAAGAACCACAAGGCAGGCTCGAGCTGCGAGGAGTGGTGTTGATGTGTGGCGGGCAACAGCAGGCAGGCGGTCGTCTGGTGAAAAAGAAAGCGTGTGTTGGAGACGAGAGAAGGTGTTGATGGAGACTTCGCGCTAGGCATAACAGCGCTATGCCCGGTTAGGGAAACCCGCCAAAAACACGCACGGGCCAGGCCGCCGGACCAGCAACGGGATGGGGGACGAACGCCTCGTTGTGGCGATATAAGTAGTGCACAAGTTGTGCATATTTGCACTATAGCATAATGCCAGTACGGTCAGCGGCCAGCGTAGGTCAGGTAAGGTAAGTTAGGTAGGTAGGGTAGGTAGGTAGGTAGGTAGGTAGGTACCTTAGGTAGGTATGTAAGGTAGTAGGTACCTGGTAATCAGCGGTTGGCACCAGCTATCAACACCAACCACCAGTGCTCACCGAACCCCAGTGGCGGACAAGCATAACTAACTCACTAGCACCCACCGCATAGCACGTGCATAGCGCACCTGCCTAACTATCTGCACCCAGCCCTGCACTAATTCGGCCCAAGCACAACACCCGCCGACCTGAGCCGCAAACTTGATTTTGACATCATCACTAACGTCGCTGTCCTCGGTCTCGCAGACTGCATATCCGCGCAAGGCCTCGTTGCCTCTTTTCCTTGTACCGTTTCTGCCCAGCGCTACATTTTTTTCTTGTCGCTCTCTCATCATTGGCCATGGCCCGGATCTCTCCATCTCAATTCCTCTCCTAAAATGAAGCTCCATCAACCATCATTCCGGCGCCTCTTGTCGCGTCCGTCAACCCTTAGCAACATTTCCCTTCCGAGAGTCAATAGGTCCACCATATACCGTGGTAATATCACCTTTGCTCGCGCATCATTCTCGGACCCCCCCAAGAGACATTATGCTTCCATCTCTGCCGCGCATCTGCAATTCGGACAACCAGTCCACGAGACTCACCCTCACATTTTGAACCCTGGCGAATGTTGGTCACTCCTTTATTTTTAATTCGCTCGCATCCTCAAGCACGCTGCTGCCGAATCGCAAACAAATGCTAATCTATTTTTCCGTCATTTCTACCAGTGACCCCAGGAATCAGTGCCCAAGAGTACGCCGACCGACGCGCTGCCCTCGTCGATCTACTTCCACAGGGGGCGGTCGCAGTTCTTCACGCTGCCTCCTTGCAATACAAATCCGGCGCCGTCTTTCACCCTTATAGGCAGGAGTCAAACTTCTTCTGGCTGACAGGGTGGGAGGAGCCTGATGCGGTGGCGGTCATAGAAAAGACTGGTTCCAGGACCGGCGACTACGCATTTCGGCTCTTCGTCCAGCCCAAAAACCCCAGAGATGAACAATGGTCCGGCTACCGCAATGGTGTGCAAGCTGCCGAGGATGTCTTCAATGCCGACGAAGCCTACTCAATAGACGGTATGGGCTCATTACTGCCAGATATTCTCAACGGTGCCAAATCCATCTATGCCGACGCGCCACCCACAGAAAAGACTAGCAAGAGCTTTATCTCGGACATGTTCTCGGGAAAGACCTCATGGCCTTCCCGAACGCCATTGTACCCAATTATGAACAGGTTGCGCGTTATTAAGAGCCAGGCGGAGGTAGCTAACATGCGCCGAGCGGGACAGATCTCTGGGCGTGCCATCACTGATGCAATGCGACGACCCTGGACTCGAGAAAAAGATTTGCACGCCTTCCTGGACTATCAATTTACTGTAAACGGTTGCGAAGGCCCTGCATACATTCCCGTAATCGCGGGGGGTGAGCGTGCCAATTGCATTCACTACACAGTCAACAACAACGTGTTGCGCGAGGGCGAATTCATCCTCGTAGACGCCGGTGGGCAGTACGGCACGTACATTACCGACATTTCTCGAACATGGCCGGTGACGGGCAGATTCACCGCCGCACAGCGCGACCTGTACGAAGCCGTACTTACTGTACAACGTAAGAGCGTCGACCTTTGCCGACAGAACGCGCGTCTGTCGCTCGAGGACATTCACGGCCAAACAGTGCGCGGGCTGGTCGACTCTCTCCGCTCGATAGGCTTTGACGTATCAAACTCCAACATTGACCAGTTGTTTCCTCATCACGTCGGACACTACATTGGTCTGGATGTGCACGATTGCCCAGGCTTTTCGCGACGAGAGACGCTCCGTCGCGGACACTGCGTCACCATCGAGCCTGGTGTGTATGTGCCCGACGACGAGCGCTGGCCCGCTCACTTCCGTGGTATGGGTGTGCGGATTGAGGACAGCATTTGTGTTGACGAGACTGAGCCATATATTCTCACGACCGAGGCTGTCAAGGAGATTGCCGATATTGAGGCTCTCCGTGCGTAAGGGCCAGCATCTACAAGCATATATTCCAGTAGAATACCAAATTATATGTAACACTATACATAAATTATTCAGAGGTATCTGTATCTTTCCCTCGCTTGAAGATCCGGAATAGGCCACCGCCGGGCCAGATAGTTATGTGGGGTGAGAGCGAGATACCGATCCATGGCAGTCTAGGTATCTCTGGTTTTGAACAGTTAAGATTCCCATGTGATATCTTAGTGAATTCTTATCTAGCAATTCACGCTATAGGGCTATTCAGGTGCCTACCTCGGGCGTGACATGCCAGCCACTTTAGAAGGTGCTGGGTATAGCCGCGTGTAAGCATACCTATGTACCTATGCGGGTGCTCTTCTACTAAACACTACGAATATACCTAGGTGAGTTTCTAAACCTTAAAGCTATAATCCAGAGTATTTTTTATCTGTCAATCTTATTACTCAAAATACTTGATAAACCCCTTAAAAATGCTATTTCAATGTGAATAATAAAAGTGGTTAAGGTTTCGCTAATCCTTCCTATCCTTCCTATCCTTCCTATCTTTATTGTTCCTTTCATCTTTAGGAAAAGGGAACCATAATTAGTTTGCACCCTTGACCCGCTGACCAGCCAGCTTCTTTCCTCCTCAATCAACTGTTCATCTCACGCAATCGGTAAGAGCCGCCGATGGCTTCACGTAGCAATGCCGCCTCTTTCTTTTCCTCGTCATCATCAGCGTCGATTGCATTGCCTCCTTGTAAGCGCCATCCTTCGCTCTCGCCGCGCGGGATGCTGGTTCTCGTCCTTGCCTGTGAGCCAGCAACTTCAATTTGGCTCTGCGAGGATCCTTGCACTTCGGTCTGGCTCTGCAAGGATTCTTGACAAAAGTCGCTCGCCCAATCTTCCGAATCGTTCCCTCCGAACTCTTCCGCGATGCTAGATCCATAATGATAGCGATTGAGCCCAGACGCAGAGTGGTCTTTAAAGACAGCATCCAGTTCATAGCCCTCGTGCTGCAAATTGTTATACCGTCTGATCTCTGACGAGG
>NW_006271971.1:1425608-1429246 GCF_000225605.1 Cordyceps militaris CM01
TACGGTGCTTGGGACACGTCGTATTGGTTGATCGTCAATGCGGACGAAGGCGGCTTAGGAGTAAGCGTCGCTTGGTCCTCACCCGCGGAGGATGAAGCTGAAGTCAATCCTTGAAAGAAACCTCTCTCGGTTCTGAGCATTTCTTCAAGCATGTTGCAGCACTGGCTAGCCGACCACCGTGCCGCTGGGGACATGACTACCATGCATCTGACCAATATCGATCCCAGTGCAACTGGTGTTCTCCGGACATTCTCTCGGAGCTCTCTTTCAATGCTTTCGCACAAGGCCACCCCAAGACCCGTGCACCCTCGTAGACTGTATAACAGTTGGTACGCCACCACACCAAGAGACCAGATATCAACAGTCGTGGCGTGACCCAAGGTCCTCTCGAGTCTGACACGGCGTTGCTCGTCTAAGTGGACCTCTGGCGCAAGATATAGATGTGTGCCGCAGTAAGTCGATAAATCCAAGTCAGGCCGTGCCGTTCCGAAGTCGGATAGCTTGACAAAAATGATAGCGCCCCTAGAGCGAGTCTGGATAAGGATATTGGTTGGCTTGATATCTCGGTGCGCGATTGGTGTAGCTTGCCCATGTAGATATGCCAGAGCCGATAAACATTGATGAGTGATTGTGACGGTCTCAGGGTATGATATACCCTTCCTGTGCTTGATCCAATGCTGGAGAGACCCGTAGGGCATGTATTCAAGGTGTAGTTCAGGTTGCGGGTGAAAAAATGACTCGATGAGTTTCACGATATGGGGCTGTTGGGTCGTTAGCAGGACGTGGCAGAGAGGTGATTGGTGTACTAACATGCGAAATCAGGCTCATAATGCGAGCTTCACGTGCCCACGCGGCATGATCAACCTGCCCGTTTTCAATTGCACTGCGGTGAGGCGTTTTTACCGCTCGCTCCTCCCCGGTACTGACGTTCCAGAAGCACCTCACAACCCCAAAGGTCCCACGACCGATTTTCCTTTTCAAGTAGATCTCGCCTGAAGCGGGTGTCTGTGTTCCTCTGGTCGGCGGATTCGAGAGACCCAGCTCATTGAGAAGAGCATCAGTAGTGGCCGCACCCTGCTTGAACCGCCTGACCCCGTTGACATAAGCCGGAGATTCGATGTTCTGGGGTTGGACTACAATTTGGAGGGAAACCGTGTCGGGAATTGTAATGATAATGCTACTCGCTTTTCGAGGGTGATCGTCGCCGCCGACGATCCAGCGAAAATCCCTCCGGACGCCCTTGCCGTCCCCGTCGTAGGTGACTTGAGTTCCCACGAGAGAACTCAAGTCTTGGATGATGGGGCGGTTGAGATCGTCAAAGCTTAGGCTGAAGTGGATATTAGAGATACCTGGGCGGACAAGCGAACGTCACATTTCCGGTTTGAACCGAAGATAAGGCCTTTGTCCGTTCGTGGGACGTCACTGAGTCTGACCACCAGGCTTGGAAGATAGTCAAGCGCCGAAGCACCTGGGTTCTCAGGTGGCTCCGTCGACGCTCGCTCGTGACGGTCGCGTTCGTGACAATTTTCGGAAAATTGAAGAAGTGGAGGGACATACCGCGGATTCGCCTGCATCGCGGCTACTACCATCTGAAAATTTTGGCTACACGGGTACAGATGGGCAACGATGTTGTGTTCCATGATGAATGATATTCAGGTAGAGACGAGGATGAATGATGTTAAGGCTAAGAAAGCTATCGGCTTTCAACAACAAAACGGATGTGGTATGGTGTATATATTCCTCGCCGTGACCCGACCCAACGACATGCTAATCCAATACCCCCCTCCCCCGCACTCTTTGTAGAAGCCCAGCGCTTAGAACACAAACCTGATTGGCCTTCTGGTCCTACCTAGAAACATTAGTTCACGTGGGTACGCGGAAATAGCCGTGGGCCCCATGAAATTGAATGTACTAGTGTGACGGCTCCCGTTGCCCCACTTTCTTCCAGCTAGCTGCCTGAGGCTTCAATCTAGTCGCATGCCCAATGTACCCCTTCATCTTTTTTATAACTGCACATGTCATGCATGATCGATAGCAACATGGCTTCCACAATGGTGAAAACGATATCTGTGAGCGATATTGCTGAAATGAGCGACGCTGAGCTCGCCGAGTTCATGAAGAGATGTCGTCTGCCTAACGGTAATTACGATATCTCTGTTGATGATTGGCATAAGTTGTCCCAGGATGAACGCGGCCGTCTTGCTAGGATACTAGAGTAAGTTCCTTTGACTCATCGGCGCGTATCTCTAGAAACTCCAGCTGACAGTGATCTAGGGCCAAAAAACGCGATCTGGCCGCGAGTCCCACGGCATGTTCTTACTCGCTCGATCTCGATGACCTGGATGCACGCCTCCGTCAAGTATCGCCTAAAGGGAGCTTTTCATCACGACCCGAACCACAAGTATTCGAGCGACAGCGGGTCCCCACACCACCTATCGAAAGGCACAAATTCGAACTTCGGGCTTATCACCAACTCTTAGAGAATGGCGGTCGCCCATTATACCCCGTCAGCCTTATCAACAATATGCATAACGATCCAGACAGCTACGCTGAGATATTGCTTCCTTGGCAGGAAGACTTTTTAGATATACGCGCAGAGGGCATATTTGAGAGACAGTTGCGGAGGTGGCAAGACTTCCGCAAGTGGCAGAACGATAACCGAGGCTGTGAGGATGATGATGGTGGTTATCCTGCGTACGTTGAGCGAGAGAAGCGCTTGATAAAAGAAGACATGACCGAGGAGGCTGGCGCAGAGCTCATAGCAAAGATTGAAGCTGATCCATCAAGGCTTAAGACGGGATGGAATCTACAGCAATTCCTCCGCAGTCAGGATCGACGTTTCAATAGGGAACACGGATGCCAAGGATTCCACGACTATAAAGCAGCGGTGAAGCGCCGGCTTGCGCGTTACGGCTTCACCCAGCCGTTCGAGCTCGACGAAGACTCTAAGAATCAGGACAAGCTGACGACATGGATCGAGTACCTCAACTACGAATACTGGTGGCTTGACAAGTACGTCAGCGACATCGAACGCCTGCAGCCAGAGCACGACAGGCTGTGGCAAGCGCTCGTCAATAAGAATGTTCTCAAACCTCACGAGACAAAAGAGTTTGTGCGGACCCCCGAATCAGGCATGGAGACCCAGACCGCAAAGAACAAGGCCTTGATAGCCGTGCAACAGGCAGAGTTGAAAGCGAAGCAAATACATAAGTTGACTCAAGAAGATCCAAACCGTTTTGACATTCCTAGCGACAAGCGCATATCGATGATGAAAAAGAGCACGGAGAACTTGCTTGCCGCAAAGCGACAATTAGAGCAGGCTAAAAGACGATCACACCTCATTATACAATTTGTCCAGGATACATTTAATTACCACGGGGCAAGGAGAAATGCTGCCCGTCACCGCAGACTTATGCCATGGGTTCTGAGCCAGGTTCCTTTGATTAAGTCCGAGATGAACCTATCGAACAATAACAGAACTGGGCCCGACAGAAGGAGGAGAATAAAGAGGAGTCGAAGTATCGACGAAGATCCCTTGGAGGGACAAAGCTTGAAAAAGATGCGGGCGGGCAACGAAAGGTCCACGTCAATAGCTACGGGAGCGCCGGCAATACCCCAACTCGACCACGTTCCTCTGA
>NW_006271971.1:1429346-1439731 GCF_000225605.1 Cordyceps militaris CM01
TTAAGTCCGAGGTAAACCTGTCAAAAAATAACAGACCTGGGCCTGACGGAAGGAGGATAATAAAGAGTAGTCAAAACATCGAAGATCCCTTGGAGGGACAAAGCTCGAAACAGATGAGGGCTGACAGGGCGGCCCACGAAAGGTCCCCGTCAACAGCTACAGAGGCACAGGCAAAATCCGAACATTTCCTCACTCGCAGTCCACCCCAGAAGGACACTCAGGCAACGCTAGAAGGACCCCGTCGCAGTGCACGTGTTGCAGAGCGTCGAGATGCCTCCATGAAAGTTGTTAAAGTCATCTCCCAGCCAAAATCACTCTCAAAATCGGAAGCAACCTCAGCACAACCGCAGGCGTCTCACTCGCAAATCAAGAGCACGAAAGCTCCCGTGGCGAGGAGACAACCGCAGACGTCTCACTCGCCAAATAAGAGCGCGAAAGCTCCCGTGGCGAGGAGACAACCGCCAAGCAATAGTTCAGGTGGTATAGCTAAACCTACAGGGAAGGCACAGCGGCGGCGTCGAAAGCGACCGCGGGGTTGGTGAGGTATCATGAATTTGAGCTAAGCGAATAATAGATTTGTGAAGTCGTCCGTCGTTGGAGTACACACATTCCCAGCCAATATGATGGCCAGCGCGTTTGGGAATAGCTCGCAGAACGGCTTCAAGACGCTTTCGCTTCTTGACCTTCGCAATCAGGATGCGAATCAGTATCATTGATGTGGGAGCTATGCCAGTGTCGCGTTCCTCGTACTCCAAGACCGACGGAGCTGTTCCGTCACTGGGTCTTATAACGTCGAACACGGGGTGACCGCACGCAAACCCCTGCCAACCGCACAGCCAGGGCCCGCTTATCATTACCTAACCAGGCTAGACTGGTTAGGGTCACACCCTAGCGGAAGATCATTATTCCAGGCGTCCTCTAGTAATTTTAAGTCTCTAACTGGCTCCTTGGTCTTAAGGGCGTGTTAGCCTCAAGGGCTACACGGTCTGCGCCAAGAATTCTGTCGACCAAGCCATTATCAGTGAGTTTCACGGAGCTGCGGGCCTTGAGGCCTTCCACAGACACTCCTTGAGGTAAACCATCCCGAAAGAAAACAAAAGTTGGCATCGCTGAGACGTTGTACCGCTGGGAAGCGGTTTTGACATGGTCGACATTAACCTTGACGAAGGCAAGCTGACCAGTTGAGGAGTGTTCTTCCGCTAATTTGGAGAAAATAGGCGCGATTGCCCGACACGGGGGACACCAGTCGGCATAAAAGTCAACTGCCACACATTTGGTAGTAGATAGTACAGCATCTAGTTCGGCAGCGTCGCTTATTTTGACGACTTTTTCTGACGTCTCAGGAATGGGTGCGCGGTTTTGAAGTATGCCCTATGGTACCGGTCAGTCACACTGACAAGTCTCTGCCAACTTTGGTGCGTTGGAGAGGAGATGTTGACGGTCAAACGACGACAAAAACGAGGCTGTGGCTGACCACGACCAATAATTTTCAAGAGCAACTGAAAGTAAACTCACGGGCCAGATGAAAAGAATCGCAGCTATCGCCAAAAGAACCCATGATAGAGTCTCCATTCTTTATGCAATGGTCTGGTCGATCGGGAACAGCAGACGCGTGGCGGCAGTTGTTAATATTGGGAGGTGCAGCATGGGCTGACCACAAAGAGTCAAAGGAGTCAAATGTGCCACAGCACGTGACCATATACAACAAAGCTGACTCTTCAACAATATCGGTGCCTAATAATAATGAATCGGCGGCTTCAGCAGAGCTGCTGCCCAATCGAACATATATTTATTGCATCTATCAATCGATAGACAGGCGGATGCGATCAAAATTACCCCCTCTCAACGGACGAATGGTTTTTTCTGCACTAGTCTGACCAGCAAACAACAAGTCATCTCCATCACCCTGAATCCAAGAAGCGCAAAATGCCGGTCAGTATTATACTCCAGGCGTGTTTCAGGATTTTGGAGCAGAGCTTTAACCTGTCAAACATTTGATCAGGATCCTTGCCAGGTCGGGACGCAGCTCAATTATTGCGGTGCGCTCTGGACAGTAACTGCTGTTATAGCAGGAGCGGGTTTCGATGAACTCTGGGCCGTCATCAAAGACGGTTTTGGACACCAGCAGACAATTCCAATGTCCACTGTAGAAGCACACGGGGCTTAAGAAGCTCCTTAAAGAAGCTGGCTGAAAGCGTGGGACCAGTCGACGTGGGCTTTCTGTATACCTTGAGCTGATAGTAAGACTGGAATCAGGAAGACGAGGAGTGAATGAAATGAATTGATGATTTAGCACTAGGAATGACAACCGATGCTTAGCCATTTTTTATAGTGAACAAGATGATGCATGCACTGCGCCTGACAACATGCCTCTGGCCTTGACCAGGCTAGGCTGGGTAGGTACCGTTCGATACCGAATCTCTCATCACCAAGTCATTGGACACTCTTTCTCACGCGCTGCCAGGTTGTAGAATTGAGTCGCCCGTATTCACAGTTTCCACTCGACGTCCGTTATATTCTTCGCGCAAGGTTGAGGTTTCCAGTGGGCTGTCCGACCATCGTGTTGCCAACGATGCCCAGTCGCACAATCTCCGACACTCAGCAATTCGAGTAACATATCCCACATGAGATAACACTATGTAACGAATAATAAGGAGACTCAAGTAATTTCAATGGGTTCCAAAAAAGAAAAAATAAGTAAGTTGTATCAAAGGTGATTTGTTACCCTACAGATGTGTACGCTTACATAATCACCTATACCATCGCCTCTTTGCACCGAGCCACTCACTCACATCAACAAATCCAGGCGATATCGTGATAGTCATCATTTGTGCCGCCCTATCGGCTCAAATTTGCAAATTTTATCCACTTTGAGGTCACTAAGCCCTGATACACTCAGAGAGGGAACATAGAGTGCAATTGGAGCAGATATGGGTCTGTAGGTCTGACAATTCTGACAACAGACCAAGAGCGAGCGAGGTTGATCGAGGTACGTGACCCAGCGCAGAAGCACCAAATTCATCTTGCCTCACCCCAAAATGCGTGCAACTCATTTTTTTCTTCCTCAACTTCATTTTGGATCTCATTTCTCCCGGCAAGACATGCTATGACTGTGAAAAACTACCGAGCGGCTGCAGCGGACATCGATGGGGCTTTCCGTTTGCTGGCCGTTGGTGGCCAGGGCCGAACCCTTATTAAGCCCCAACCTTTCACCAAACTCATCCAAAATGTCAGATTCTAATCGGATGGGGAATATAGAGAGAATATCATGTTGGAAGACACGGTTATTGTCGCCGAGGTGGGACCAGGAGAAAGTAAGCGGCTGGAGCAGCTCGCTCACGCTCCTGAGCCTGAGCCAGCAACCGAGCCAGCAACCGAGCCAGGTCCCGAACCAGCACCCGAACCAGCACCCGAGCCAGCGCCTGAACCAAAGCCAAACTCGGCTGCAACGACATTCAAGCCGACAAGTGATGCTCCAGAGTTTTCATGGTTGTGAGTTTTAAGAACTCTGGCCCCGGAATTGTTCGTCCTGACGTCGAATAGAAAACCTCACCCGATCTTTGTCATCCTACTGGTCGGCCCGGATGAGCAGCCCTTTGGATTGCCGAAGGACTTCTTGTGTTTTCGAAGCGGCTATTACAGAAGATACTTTGCCGAGCACAAAGATGAAGAGAAGCTGGAGCATATTGTCAGGCTTCCCGATACGTCCGTGCAGGTATTTGGACTGGCGCAATATTTTCTTTTTACAGGGGACGTTATTGCCGACCTGAGAGCAACGCCGTCCTACGAAGCCCTGGTGAATCTTTGGAACCTGGGATACAAACTAGAGATCGAGGGGTTGTGCGACCGGGCTCTGGATGCAATGACAGAATGCAGGAAGATTACATCCCGAATTCCTTCGACGCCGCTGCTGGTGCAAGTCTGGAAAGAAGCTCCCGATGGCTCGGCAATCAGGCAGCTTCTGCTCTCGTGGACGGCTGAGTATATGAGATCATCGGCCGCAAGGGCAGAATTTGCCAAGTCGCTGCCGCAAGAGGTGCTGAGCGAGCTGGTCGTTGCCATGAGCTCATTCGAGCGCAACAGCCTCGGTGATCGATCCCAGGCGGCAGCGTCCCGGAAGAATATACACTATCTGGAAGCGGCGGACGATGAAGACGCTCTCACCGGTGCCAAGCGGAGCAGACGCGTGATTGCTGTGCCGGCGCAGCCCGCGACCATTGTGCGCGCCGACTCGGCATCCTCCCCCAAGAACCGGACGCCGCTGCCCAAGCCGCCAAAGAGGCGCTCCGTGGCGGCCCTGCTCGAGGGCCGCACCTTTTCCACGGCGTCCAAGCTGGACTTTTGCGCGGACCTGCTGACGCGCATGCTGTCGGGGCCGGGCTTCTGGACGCGCCTGGTTGGCCCGTTCCGCGACGCCGTCGAGCCGGAGGAGGACGGCGTGCCAGACTACCTGGAGAAGGTGAAGCGGCCGATGGACCTGATGACAATCAAGGCCAAGATGGACGCCAAGGCGTACAAGGACGACGAGGCGTTTGCGGCCGACGTGCGGCAAATCTTTGAAAACTGCTTCACGTACTGGAAGGCGGGCCAGCCCATGTACGAGGCCGGGGAGCGGCTGCAGCGGACGTTCGAGGACAAGTACTCTCACATGAACAAGTGGATTGCCAAAATGGGAGGAGATGATGGGGAGTGAGGCTGGGAGGGGAGCTGACTTGGAGGTAGTGGTATGTGGTATGGAATTTGCTGCTTCGAGTTGCAGTTTGTAACATGTCTTGATGTGATTGAACTGGGTGCATGAGCGCCAGGTATTATTTGTTCGAATGTTTTTTTTTTGTTTTACAAGCTCCAGAATTAACATGGCTGTAGCAGAAAAACCTGCCTGTAAAGAGCCACCTTTTTATTGCAGCTGAAGAGAGGCAATCTACGTGCTGCACAGCTGGTTCGTCTCATTTGCCTTTCTTGTTTTCTTCCTCTTTTCCCTTTTTCTGCTGTGCCATTAACAAGGGACTGAAAGTCGGCTACATCAAACGATACGATGCTGCGCACCGCCCAGGTTGGCTGGCGCATCGTGGGGGAAATTGGCTTTGGTGCTGGGCGGTTACGGCCGCCCAATCTATGGCCTCGAACAAGAGGGACTCGTGATGTGCGGCATAGACGATGGCGCCCCCGAAACAATCTATATTTTATTGGCAGGGAGTAAGCAGCAAGCTTGTTGTCTTTTTCGTATTGGTAGAACCAAAATTGCCCATACTATTTATCAGGTAACTAAAGTGGCAGTCGGGTCTTGGGATCTTTGGACAAGGGCATCGTGAGACACGCCACGCGTTGAACAATACAAAGGAAGAATGTTGCAACAGGGCGCATTTTATTCAAGACAGTTTTACACCTTCCTTGCCTTTGTTCCAAAGTATGTAAATTACCAAAACTTGCGAGTTTGCAACGCCACCACAGAGTCCAGCAGCGATGACCTGCCACTGCCATTGTGGTCGCTCCCTTGCCTGAGAAGACTCTGGACCTGGTTCTACAAACTATGTACTATTATGCCATACTCGTGTAGCTACTGGACCGATAGGATTCTTTGGGGAGGCTTGTTCTCAAATTCTCCATGCTGGTTCTGGAGGGGTTCTTCGGCACTTCATTACCGGCTGAGGTCGCAGCACCAGGTGGCTGGGTCGTGTTTGACGATGATGTATCATCGCCAGCGCCACTTCCATGTTTACCTTTCTGCTTAGTTTTTTCTTCTTCTTTAAAGACTATTGCGCACTTTTCCTCACCGCACCGAGTTTCGAGATGACTCGTAGTGGGGGCTTGGCTTGGAGATGTACTTGGGCCGTCAACACACTTGTACAACAGTAATTACGGCTTGGAAAATTCTGACAACAAAGCAGTAGCACAAAAGCACAAATGTCAATGTGAGCGAATTCAGGTGAGACATATCCCGCGACATGCGAAGCGAACAATAGACCGACAGAGTGCATGTCAACACAGGACTTATTACTCATACACAGGCACAAAAATGCGTCTTTTTCTCTCTGCAAGTCAACCGGTAAAAGCCCGAAGGTGGGCAAAAGCAGAATTTTACCAATCCTAGCCGGTGTATCAGACACTAGCTCCGGGTCGGGCACGGGACGGGTGCTTTGTTTCGTCTTCTCGGCTCAGCTGTCAATGGCCGCTTGTACACTACCGTGTTCTAGATTTGTGACAACGCATTCGGTTGAGGGAAAAGGCGGCAAAGCGAGACTGGGTGGGTATCGACAGAGCGAAAGAATGGCCTTGAAGATAACGAGGGTCGGTGAGGGGCAAACACCAGGTTTTGGAACGACAGATGTATCGGGTAACTAGGTAGGTGCGCATGAACATGTGAAACGAAACGGGCGTCAAGTCGGGTACCAATGCGCATGCCAATGCGCGGTGGAAGATGCTGGAGTTGTTTACTCGGTATGAGAATGGCTAAGTAGCGGTAAAAGGACCAGAGTGCGACTTTTCAAGAGGAGCCTGGGACGAAATCCAGATGTGCGTGGTGTTGAGAAGCCTGCGACAAGTTGAGTGAGGAAGGAACAAAGTGGCGCAAACGAACAATCAACGGCGGCCGAACAACAATATGAAAACGGGCGCACATAACTAGGTACCTACCTAGGTACCTATGTTAGTAGTCAACGTTAGTACCACAGGCCTGGAGCTCAGGGCGTGGTGTTGAGAAATTTGCAGCAACACCATACCGCCAGGCAGTAAAGAGGTAATAATAATTCAAGTACCGCGTTCTCGTCAAGTGGAGCGCATGCATGAGCTGGCAAGAGGGCCAAAGAGCTAAATAGGCTTGGCTCTGTGGCCAAGCTTTTGGCGCCGACGAGTGGAGGCGAGTGATTCGATTTTGAGAATTTTAAGAGGCAAGCCATTCTCTTTGGGCCAAAACGGACGTTGCGGTGTCTTGTGACTGGTTGACGGGTCAGGAGCCTGCAAAAAAATAAAAAATAAAAATAAAAGAGGCAGAGTCTGTTAGCAAATGCAGGTACCAGAAGACGTCCAGCGCCCTGGTTGGCTTGACGACACTAACAAGGGCGGCATGCTCACTTTCAGGAACAGGGCTAGCGTCGGCTAGCCCCATAAAGAGGGCTGCTTCTGGCCAATGATCACGGTGCTTTATGCGTGGCTGGCGGGTCTCGGGAAATGAGTAGGACCCATCCATGGTTCGGGCAAACAGGAAAAAAAGGCTGAAAGGGAGGGCTTCCATTTACTCATCGTGGCCCGACCGCACGAGACAATGGTCAATGAAGTCTGACAGAACGAGGGGCTGGCAAACTGTACCTAACTAACCAGTCAACAGTGCAGTTCCGGAAACACATGACTAGCTGGCCACAGCCACAAGAGACTTCTAGTACTGTCGCACGGTATCAAGTCCCGATTCACAGTAACAAACGCGAGCCGGTACGGAGCGACCAGATTTCTTTCAGAGCGCGGCACAAGTACTGGCGACTTGCGCGAATTATGCAAGCTCCACGACGAGTCACGAGCGAGCTTCACATTTTTTGTGCATTTCTACCTGGTTTATGAGATCAGTTGAGACTCGAGAGTGGGATCGTCGCCAACTCCAGTCCAGTAACCACTTGGGCGCAACTCTGTGACGGAATGGCGTTCTGCTTCAAGGCAGGTACGGATACGGAGACATTGGATGCATTCGTAAGCGACTGCCTGAATGGCGGAGGCGGCAATCCACGCGATTGAGATGCACCCAACTGATGGACGATGTGATGGAAGAAGAAACGGCTGGCTGGATTTGCGAGTGTTGTACGGAGGACAACCCGTCCTGGTGATGCGGTGTACAATGCTGCCTGTCCGCCCTGTGGAACCCCTAGAACTCTTCATGTCTCCAGTGCCATGACCCCGTTTGTCCGTCTCGTCGTCTTGGTATTTTTTGGTATTTTTGGTATACAAATTAATTGTAATTAGGTACTTACTTTGCAGCCGTGGTGGAGCACTGGTTTGAGTGGCTCTGACAGCCCCTCCAGAAATGGACGGTCGCCGGGATGGCCCTCAGGCACCCTGCACACCCTGCACACTTGTACACAAGGGGAAATTGCCTGCCCAGGTACCACCCCCCAGTCCTCCACCCAAATCTGAGGCACCCCAAAAACGCCCATATACACATCTCACCCGCCCGTTTGCTTCGCCTCCCCTTCCTTTTCCACCCACATCACCAAACCTTCGTTCGTCCAGTCCATCGCCTTTGAGCGGCTACACAGCCTTTTCGCGTCTCTTCAGACTTCGCAAAGAGTATTTCCAATACTCGTTCCACTCCTTCATCAAACCTTGCACACGGCTGTGTTAGCTTTACCGCTTCTCTCTCTCTCTCTATACGCACTCGTGCGCTTCGATTCGCAGTCAATTACACCAAAATCAACTCCATCAGCTTACTTCAAGATGCACTTTTCCACCATCGCTACCGTCGCCACCATGGCCGCCGTTGCTGCCGCCGAGGCTCAGCCCTACCGCCTCGCCGTCATGCCCGGCTTGAGCCTCATGCGCCGCTCCACCGTTGGTTACAACCCCGAGACCACCAAGTGCGGTGCCGGCAACACCTGCGCTGAGGCCTGCGGCTCTGGCTTCGCCGACTGCCCTTCCAAGGACGGCGTCTCTCACTGCTACAACCCTGGTGCCAAGCAGAGCTGCTGCCAGGACGGCTCTGGTAGTACGTGAAACCTCGAATCTACGGCCCGGCAGCGGATATCGCATGTCGCGCCAAACCTTGAACCCAACAGATTTTACTAACCAGCAACCACAGACTCTTGCGACGACGGTTACTACTGCACCCACGACCACCAGGCCCAAACCTGGTGCTGCCCCAACAACCTGGATCTCGCTGCTTGCGCCGCCGCCTTCAGCGTTTCCGGTGGTCTTGAGGCTGCTACTGCCACTCCTACTCCTACTCCTACGCCTACTCCTACGCCCACTCCTTCGCCCAAGCCTACGTCTACGTCTACGCCTACTCCTAGCTCTGCTCCCGCCAAGAATACCACTACCGTCGCCAGCACCACGACCCCGGCTATCATCACCGAGACGATTGACCTGACCACCACCATCTGCCCCTCGGCTTCGGGCACTGGCCATCCCATCTACCCCGGCAAGAACACCACCGTTATTGTTCCCGTCATCCCTACTGGCGCGCACACCAGCCCTGCTGTCCTCCCTCCCGGCACCAACGCCGCTGCCGCCACTAGCTTCAGCGCTCTTCTTCTCGTTGCCGCCGGTGCCATTGCTCTTCTGTAAATGGAACGACAGCTCCGATAAAGGAAAGAAAATTAGAGCTCCTCGACATGTGGAGGCGTTGTTTCCCCTGGTGGTTTTCGGCACGTTTCGTGCGCAGCGCAACCACAAGTTTACGAGTTTCATGACAACACAGCGCAGCTACAACACGGCGGGCGTGGCCATCTGTCTTTCACCGTTTGCTCTATCGAAGACTTGACCTGGTGCTGGGTGTTCTTGGCTTCTTCCAATTTGGATTTTGGCTTCTCGTTTCCCCTTTTATTTAAGTGCGATGATTCCCCTTCTATTTAGCGACTCTTTTATCGGAGTTGCACGGTTTGGTGTAACCTTTTTTTAGTTTTTTATTTTCTGGACGAATATCGAGAATTTGCATTTTTGGAGGATGTAAAGACAGATTTAGGAGAGAGGAAGCGTCGAGCGTGGATGTAGGCGCTCGGCATCCGTATATTATTACCTCGAAGACATACGTTATTCTACAACCTGTGCCTCTCTCTCCTGTGTTTTCCATTGGCCTCATGCTTTACCTCGGGTAGTTGATTCAGAGACGTATGTGTCGTTTTCAGAGCAAACGAGTTTCCCAGCGCCAATAACATTTTCACATTGCAATTGAATACGGATTTCCAGCCTTACACACCCCCCCCCGTTTGGACCCCGTAACCATAAACTGCCGTTTTGGGCCGCCACTTCGCTAATCAACCCTGGATCCTGCACGGCGCGTACATCATTACTGCTACAATTACTTACAATTCTAACATCTACTTCCTTGCGCGTTTCTTTCCCGTATTACTCTTCCATCTGATAATACTGTAGTTGTCTCTATTCATTGTCCGGTCGCACGAACGAGAGCTACCAACTGCTCCACCGACCAGCCAGACTTGACGCGAAAGAAAATGACAGAGGCATGTCTTTTTTTCTTTTCCACCTCTCAAAAGTAAATGATTTTCCTATCCTGGTCCCTTTTCACATTCCAGTCATCACACTTGAGCTAGATCTTGACAACAAACGATCGATATTACCACCACACACGCGAAAAAGAACGACTGGAATGCCACGCGATCTATCCACAACCGATTTCGAGGCGCAGCTCAAGATGCACCTTGGGGAGGAAAAAAAGAATCGGCACG
>NW_006271971.1:1439831-1519826 GCF_000225605.1 Cordyceps militaris CM01
CCTCTCCCACACGCTTCGCCAGCTGTTTTCCTTTTTCCCGTGCTTCCCCCGCGTGTCATTCCCCGCCCATGTGGGTAGATGTTGGCCTCTTCTGGCTTTGAACTAGTTACATTCCGGATACCACCTCGAGTCAAAATAGACTTCTGTTCCCGACTAAGCGAGGGGTGGTAAAAGCAACTTGGTGGGCCAACACGTAGCACCTGTCACTTTTTTTGTTCTTTGGGGTTCTGCCAAACGCGGATCCGGGCCGTCGGGTGAGCCCCATGGCTCCGGCCGCCTGATATTCCATCGTGTGACCATTGATTGGCATGGTCTAGAACCAGCTTCTCAGAATGGGTGTCTCATCTGTGGGCTGATACGTGATTGTGAACTCACTCGTTTGCTAAATGCTCTATATTATATAAAAAACTCTCATTTGAAAAGATGGTCAACTTTTGCGCCAGTTCCCAAAACTAACACAGTCGATAGATGGTGATGATAATAGTCAGCCAGCGTCTGGGGAAACTATCAGCGGAAGTAGAAACGAGGAGGAATGGACTTATTCTTGTCGCCATACAGACTCAAGATTGTATTGGCCGTCTAGTCAGTCGTGTGACTTGTACTGCTGACACATTTGCCGCGGGGCCTCTATCGTCACCAGTCGCCGTACAGAAAAGTACCGAAAGTCAGGTATCTATAGCCACAAGAAGGCTACGCCGATTTCGCGGACATCACGCTATTTCATGGTTACTTTCTAGGCTCAAGCATACGAAGAGAATGCCGTCGTCACATTGGCTCGGAGGCACTCGATCCCTTTCACGAATGTCAACCGTGTTGAAGCAGAGAAAGTGATCTTCTATTGAGAACGACCCGGCCTAAATATACACCCCGGTGTAGTTATACATATACCCATGTCCGGGGTTGTCTATTCGCGCAAGGAAAGTCGTCGCAACTCCTCACTCCCGTGCATTTAATTTTTTTCTTCTTCTGAGTGGCTGCGACAGACGCTTAGTTGCCAACAGCTTCGGGGACCTTGTTCTCGTCAAAGCCGTGCTTGGCCTTGAGCTGCTCGACGAGAGCGACGTAGCGCTCCTGGGCGGTCTCGGCCGAGATACCCTCGTCGACGATCTTTTGCCATGCGTTCTTCTTGGCCTTGCCCTGTAATTCGCCGTCGCTGTTAGCGAAAACTACTCTGTGTCAAACCCCATCTATATTGAAGACGAGATCTCGCGCGGCGCTTCTCCAGCCATTGTACATATCGCCTCGTGGATGCCGTCGTGGAGGAGGGTCGCGCGATGGAGGAGGTGAGGGGTAATGGTGACTTGCCTTCATATCGAACATGCCGGGGGCGGGGGCGCTGGAGATGTCTTCGCCGTTGCCGACTTTGTAGAGACCTGGGGGGGAAGCCGAGTTGTCAGCTCTGTTGATTCATGTCTAAAACGGGTTCCCAGCTCGCCGTGTAGCACGATGAGGCGGGGTAGCAGCGCGGGGTCACGAACCGTAGAGCTCGAGGAGCTCATCGTTGCTGGGCTTGGCGAGGAGCTTCTTGGAGTCCTCGGCGGCCTTGGTGAAAGCGGCAGACATGTTGAATGGATTTGTAGGTTGGTGAGGGAGCTTGCGAGAGTAGAAGAGATGGAAATGTTGAAGTTGTTTTGGAGAGGGGAGCTCCTGGAGGGGCTGGGCAGGTGTCAAGAGTCAGAGAAAGGCGGAGGAGGGGAGCATCGCTAGTTTGCGGGGCTGCGGGCAGTGCAGCAGTTGTCTACAGATGTGCCAGAGGCTGTGTTTCGTACGTGGTTTATAATTCTGCCGACTGTGTGCCTTTAAAGCTGACAAACTACATGATGAATTTATTGTGATTTTCATTCATTTATTCCAGAGCCATTTCCGCGTTGTGGCCACGAATCTGACGAGGCCTTCCCGTCTGATGTCATGCTAGTGCGGCACCTAGGCGGCGGTACAACTGTCTTCACATGACCTCACCACGCAGCCTCCAAGCCTCTTTGCCCTTGTCAATGACAGAAGTAGTATCGCACGTACTGGCCTACGTGAAACATGTGCAGCCCTGCATGACGAGGGCCATTTCAGGTCCTGCGCCACACGCAAGCCACGGGCTCAGAGACGAGAAATGGTGACGTGGTGGCCACAATCCAGGCCGCTGTAGAAACAATGTCTTTGGCCGCTTGCGTACGCCTGAAACAGTACGTTTTGTGTTTTGTGTAGGAAAGACCAAAAAAAGAACCGTGTTTCAACGCTTCGATGCACCCGTATAGCCGTCTGATCAGTGATCAAGGACAAGGCCGCATCCGAGTCTCGGCTCGTGCCGCTAGGCTGCCGTTGCGTCACTACCTACCTACATATAGCGTTTCGCTGAGCCATCAACTAATCCATTTCCTCACCACTTCATCATCACATTTGAATTCAAAAGGAACATTTAAACTACAATGACTGGGACTGGCAAGACGGTCGTGGTATTAGGCGGCTCGATCGGCGGCCTCGGTGTCGCTCATCGCCTGCTCAAGAAGACCCTGCCCAAGCACCCAGACCTCAAGGTCATCCTCGTATCCAAAGTCAGTCAGCAAGCCCGCGAGCTCTTCTGCTCTTCTGCCTAGTACCACCGAGGCTAATCATCTCCCAGAACAGCCACTTTTACTGGAACGTGGCCGCCGTGCGCGCCATCATCCCCGACGCCGTCCAAGACGAGGAGCTGCTGCAGCCCATCGGCCCCGGCCTTGCACAGTACAACACGTCTGCACACCCCGCGGCCGCCGAGTTTGTCCTCGGCGCGGCGCAGTCCGTCGACACCACCGCCCGCACCGTGACCATTGAGACGGCCGACGACGCCGATGGCTCTCCCCGCCGCCGCACCGTGCGCTACGACTACCTCGTCCTCGCGACCGGCTCGCGCTCCGTCGCGCCGGGCCTGCCGTGGAAGGCCGACGGGACGTACGCGGACCTGATCGCGGAGCTCCATGGCACGGCCGCGCGCGTGCGGGCCGCCGCGCACATTGTCGTCGCGGGCGGCGGCGCCACCGGCGTCGAGGTCTGCGGCGAGCTGCGCCACGAGTGCCCGGACACGCGCGTCGTGCTCGTAGCCGGTAGTGGAGAGGCGCTACTCGGCGGCGACGCGACGGCGCCGGCGCTGGAGCGCGCGCTCACGGACATGGGCGTCGTCGTGCGCAAGGGCGTGCGCACCGTGGGCACGCGGGACACGGCCGACGGTCGCACCGAGGTGGCGCTCTCCAACGGCGAGACTATTGTCACCGACTTGTACCTCCAGACGGTAGGCATGGCGCCGAATTCAGAATTCATCCCCGATGAGCTCCTGGATGACAAGAAGCTCGTCAAGGCGGACGAGTACATGCGTGTCACGGGCGCGGACAATGTGTGGGCTGTCGGCGACATTGTCGGCAAGCCGAGCGCTGGATATCTCATAACTGAAGCGCAGGTATGTAGACGTCTTCCCTTTTCTTGATGTGAAATGTAGCCCGTCGTGTGCAGTGGCTAACAATATCTTAGGCAAGTTGCGTGGCCACCAACATTGGCAGCGTCCTGTCTGGGAAGGAGCAGCAGCCTCGAGGGTCGACTATGGATATAATCCTCGTCTCTACGGGCCGTTGTGGCGGCGTCGGGCGGTACGGCTGGCTGCCGATACCTTCCTTTGCGGTATGGGTTGCCAAGTCGCGAACACTCGGTGTTGAACGAACCCCCAAGTTTGTTGATGGTTCCATTTGGTAACTCCCGGAGCCCAAATACTATGTGTAGGGATATGAAAGGATATAGTGAGAATAATGAAAGTCTGATAATATGTTATTATAAAGAATATGCACTGTCGCCATAGCTTCCTGGTAGTGCGTCCGCAGTCTACCCCTTCTGGTCATGCTCTTCTATCTGCTCTTTTCCGTCTCAATTTCTTGCCGTAGCTGCTCCAGCGCCTGCTCTCTTGATCTTAGATGCGTCTCCAGACCCTCGACCTGCTCGCGGACCGTCTGCAAATCGTCCGAGAAGCTCTTGAGCCCCAAGCCCTCGGCGCTCTTGCCCGTGCCTTCTTCGAGCTCCCGTAGCTCCCGACGCTTGTAGTCGAGGAGCTGGTCGAGCTCCTTCTTGACGAGCGCGGGCTTACCGTCGCGCGCGCCGCCACGCTTGCGCTCGGCCACCTCCTCAACCTTGCGCATCTTCTCCTCGAGGTCGGCCAGCTTGCGCTTCAGCCGTACCTCCTCCCAGTCCTCCGTCTTCTCCGTCGAGAAGTCGGTGCCAGCCGTCTTGAAGCCGCTGCGGCCGAGGCGCGTCAGGTACTGCTCGCCAAACTTGGTCTTGCGGCCGGTACTCGTCGCATCATCGGCCTTGGTCGCCCAGCGCGAGTTGGCGCCCGTGTTTCGTTGGCTGTCGAGCTGGTAGTCGATTTGGTTGCGCTCAAAGCTGGCGCGCAACGACGCGGGGATGGTGCGCGGGATGCGGAACCCGTCATGGCGGTTGTTGAGAATGTGCAGGAACGCGAGACAGGCATCCTTGTTGATGGTCTCGTTGGCGGAGGGGTTGACCAGGTTCCATGCGGATCGGACATCAGTATCGGGAACGTCGAGGGACTCGTACAAGTCTCCGAGGGCATGAACTAGTGGTGTTAGCTTGAAATGACGCACCAAGTAAGGGTACAGATACTTACAGTCTACTTCACCGCGCATATCACGCGACTCTTGGTAGATTTGTTCATATTTGGACTTGTCTTCAGGCTTCATGTACCAGTCAAAGCCGTCCTTGAGACCAGCCGACTCGTCATCATCGTCCTCGACTTGTTCAAACTGGGGCTGGTTGCCGCTGATGGCGCGTGTCGCTTGGACAAGGTGTGCCTTGGACTCGGGGACCAGCCAGTCAGGCAAAGTCTTGGGCACATCTTGGTACTCCTAAATGGCGGGGGCGACGTCACGTCAGATTGTGTTGGTCTTCGGAGCAGCATCAATTGAGTACTTACGCCGTTCAATACGTCAAAAATGAGGCGCATCGCAACGCAGAACTCTTCAAAGTCCAGGTTGCCATCATTGTCCACGTCGGCCAGGTCCCAAATCCGCTCTAGCTGGTCGTCGCGCAGGCCCGAGTTCTTGAGGACAGGCGCGGCCTGCTCGCCAGTAAGGAACTTGCCGTCGCCTGTGCGGTCGCAAAAGATGTTCCAATACGTCTCAATCTCCTGCGATTCGATTTTAGGCGCCATGATGTGTAGAGGAGAGTGGCCGGAAGCGGGCGCGGGAGTGAAGTATAGTGTCTTCTGGGGGGAGGAGGCGGCGGCGGCCCACGGAGCTCGGTGATCGCGGAGGAGGCTTGGGGAGGGGGGGGGGCGGAATGGTCGTCGAAGGAGGCGGCACCGGGTGGACGTGGGATAAAACCCCAACTTGCTCGAGATAGAAGGCTGGCGGTGTGAAGGAAAGGGTAGAGGCTGGTGATGAGGCGGCAAAGTTCGAAGGGTCGTAGCACGAGGTTGGCGCCAACGTCACTGAACACTGAACAGACCTGGCCAAGCCTCGCTGGGTGTGGAGGCTGCGCAGCTCTCATTGGTACCTAGGTCTAGGTACCAATGTTGCTTTGCTAGGTAAACTTTTAGGCCCCGCTGAGCCACGGACTTCTCCAAACAGCTGGATGGTATTTATTATTTTCTAGACCGTGGAGGGCAGTATTCAAGGGCTTCATTATATGATGATGCAGATGAAGCAGAAATTGTAGGATCCTGATGAATGGCGGTGCAGTGCTCAAGTCTAGCTGTGTGTGGACTTGGAAAGCTGGCCGCCCAAGTTATACCGATAGTATTATTTACTTTGCCTATCTGCTCCCAATCTTGGGCCAAATCTGCGAGAGAAACCGTTGCGTCATTCCAATACGGTAAATTCAAACCTACCCGATACACCACGTATTCTGTACAAGTATTGTTGCCCACTCATTCCACACCTCCCACACCCCGCGCCAGACCGCCTGCCTAGTACTCCAGAATCGCCCACGTCTCGTCGTTTAGTGTAGTATAAATCAGGCCCTGACCAAGGAGCTCGTCCGCCGCCGTCAGCACGTCGCGCGTTGACATGCCCGTTGAGCTGGTGACAATGTTGATGTCAACACCCTCGTTGCTGCCCGGCGCTGCGCTCAAAAAGTTGAACATTTTCTTGGCGCCTGGTGTGCATCGCGCCAGCTTGCTGACGTTTTGGCTGGCGCCTCCGTCGTAGCCCGCGCCGCCGTCCACAAACATCGAGTCCCCGTTGGTAGCACCTCCATTCTGCTGCTGCTGCGCGCCGCCGCCGCCGCCGCCAAGAGGCCCGCGGGTGAAGTGGAGGTGCACGTACGTGGCCTCGAGCATGTGGTAGTTGACCTCGTTAAAGTCGGTGACCGGCCGGATAACGTGCGCGCCGACATGGCGCTTATTGGAAAAGGACTTGAGACGGCCCCAGACGCGGACGTACGAGTCCAGCTCGTACGCTTCCGGGTCCTCGGGCTTGTCGCCGTCGATCCACTTCTTGACCTCGATCTGCCCGGTGCCGTCGTCAATCTTGAGGGTAATGTTGGTGGCCTGCGCGTTGACGCTGCGAATTTGCCCGACGAACGTGACTTGGGGAGCGGAAGCGCCGTCAATCTTGAAGTCGCCTCCAGAGTATCCCTCCTCGGCCTCGATGATTTGTCTCACGGTGACGGGTCGTAGCGAATCGTCTTGGTAAGCCTGATGAGAAGAGGTCAGTACGTGTCTTCGCTCGTTTGGTAGTTGACGTCGCTGTTACGCTGTGGTTCTCTCAAGAATACAGACAGGTTCCAGAACGCACCTTGCCGCCACTCTGGCTGCCTTGTTGGGAGCCATCCGCCATGAAACCGCCCGAGTCGTCGCCGCCTTGGGCTCCATATCCCGTTTTTGTAAATCCTGTATATGCTGCTATAGTGAAGATGCTGTTAATACGGCATAGACAGTCTTGTCCAGGGACAGATTCGGGAAAACGTACACATTATGGGCTTTGTATGGGTTGTGTGGTGGCGAGCATGCAAGAGGGAGACGCGTTGAGGCGCGTTTGGTGGCCAAGTTTAATGGGCATTTTCCTTAGTAGTACCTGGCAGCTCTTACCCACCCTAGGCCAGCATCACGCAGCAAAATGGCACGCGTCGTTTCTCGTTGCCCCGCGGCTGAGTGGGGTAAAGGTCAACCGTGAACAATGGCACTTGGCCAGCTGCCAGTCTCTCACATCGTCCTGGTAGTGTGCGTGGTGTGAATAGTACAAATAATCAAACTTCATTTTTTGCATCTATAAACAAACGTCTATGCTAGAACCTCGACATGATGCGTGGGCATCCTTGTCAAAACATCAAAACTACCAGTTCCCAGCTTGCCCAGCCGGCCCAACACCAGCCGCCCACTCGGCGTCGTCAAATCATCCCAGTCACCATCCAACACTGCATCCTTGAGGAACGCCAACGTTGTCTCGAAACTCATCTTCGTAAACGGACTAACATTGCCCTTCAGACCCATACGGCTAAAGGCTGTGAAGGCTCCGTTCCTCGTCATGTAGTCCGCAATCAGGTTCAAGTGACGGTTGTCCACCGAAATACCGTGACCACCAAAGACGTTACCCAGTTCCCGCACAATGCTTGCCCTGCACGCCTCGACACCGTACATGGATAGAACCGAAGCAATGTCGTTTGTCTTGATCTTGTCGGGGTCGATGTACTCGGCAAATGTCTGCATTGCGTGCAGATTGACGCCTGATGCCTCAATCGCCCCGCTGACAAACGTGCAAGTACCGACGCCACGAATCTCTCGGATCATCGACTTGGAAATGGCGGTCTTGACCAAGTTCAGCATCAAAAGCTTAGGAGAATCGGGTTCCAACTCGATCGTAATATTGCACCATGCTCCGTCCTTCTCATCGCACTCGAAGTCGCTTACTTCTTTGAAACTGGTCTTGATTCCCTCTGCTCGCGCCGTGGTAGCAGCTTGGTTTTCTTCCTCGTCACTCTCGTCCTCACTGTCATCTCCTGTAGGCGCACCGTTTGAAGCGCCATTAATCTGCTCGTCCTCGCTCTCATCCGCCGCGTCCTGGCCCATAGCCTTCTGGATTGCGTTATCCTCATCATCATTGTCACCGTACGACACCTCCTCCCCACGGTTCGCTCGTTGCTTGGCACTAGTAGCATCGCCATCGTCGCCATCATCATCATCATTGTCATCATCATTCCGACTCTCCGCATTTGTTTCCGCTGATGCCACCTCCACAACACCAGATCGCACGCCGATTTCTGGCGTAGCTCCAGTGCTCTGGCCACTGCGCTTTTTGATCTCCTTCTTCATCAAAGCGATGATTTGACGCATCAGCTTCTTCTCAATCGAGTTCATGACATCGGCGACCGTGATGGCATATGTTTGACAGTATTCGTCAGAGGGGAAGAACTTTAGCTTGATTTTGTAGACTTTGGCCTGACTGTAAATTTGGCCACGGCCTACCTGCTCTTCGACAGTGATGCTATCCACAATGTACCCCAGCGGCGTCCGGCTAATCTTCTTTGTGAAGATCTCGGCCTGCTCGGGCGATATGTTGGATTGGGGATAAAGGGTCATGGAAGGCGTAGCAATGATGGCAGAGGCGGTCATGAGAATTTCTCGGAGTCGAGGAATACCCTGTGTCACGTTCGTGGCAGCGTGACCAGCCAAATGGAAAGTGTTCAGCGTCATCTGCGTAGAAGGCTCACCGACGGACTGGCCAGCAACGATGCCAACTGCTTCACCTGGTTCGACAAGAGAGCGCTGGTACTTCAGAGCGAAGAGGGCCTCAGCGTTCTTGCGGCTCAGGGCGACGCTATTTTGCGTCTTCTTTTGGCTGCTCTTATCTCGGATGAGACCGCTCTTGTTCTCCTTGACGTATGTTGACATAGCCTCGTAGAAGAGCTCTGACATGGCGAAGGTGTTGGTAGTGGGGTTATAGAGGCCAATCAGAGGATCCTTGGAGGCCGAACCCTTCGACTTGGCGTGTTTGACAGCCTTCTTCATATATTTCATGAAGTCATCTCGGTTGGCAGTGAGTGTCTCAACTCCTTTGGTGTCATACTTCAACTGCACAACTTGTGAAGCAACATTTTCGAGAATGAAGTCAAAGTTGCTCAGATACTTTTGCTTGGTGACATCCAGGCCATCCTCACCGTATAGGAACTGGATCACGGAGCCATCTGCATCGCGGACGGAGGCATCATACGAGACCACGAGGCCTTCCAGACCTTTGATGACACAGCGCTGCAGGTAACCGGAACGGGATGTTTTGACAGCTGTATCGATAAGACCCTCACGACCAGCCATGTGATGGAAGTAGTACTCATGAGGACGAATACCAGTAAGAAAGCGGCTGCGGATATAGCCAGCGGATCTGATATGTGTCTCGAATGGCTTGAAACATGGTAGAGTCTTTCCACTGACCATTAGCGGCACACGTCTACCTTCTAGAACCTGCTGACCCAAGTTGCAGGAAATAAGGGAGGCGTTGACGCGAGAACCCTTGGCACCAGAGGTAGTCATGGCCTGCATTTGATTCTTTGGAAATGGCTTCTCGAGACCGTTGGGAAGGCAAGCTTTTTGGACTCCGTCTGTGATATGCCTTGTTCCTTGATTCATCAACAGATCGAGGCCTTCTTGCTTCTTGTCTTCACGCAAGACTTCCTCAAGACGTTCCAGCAGCAGGTTGTTGGTGGGGTTCGTGTTGCCAGGTAGGGAAACATACTCGGAGGCAATTTTGAGACCCATCACACCAGCCTGCTCCAGGGCTTCCAAGCGAGCCTTCTCGCCGACTTCTGTAAGTCGCAGATCGTCCATACCACAAGAGAAAGCTTGCATATTTAGCAGTCTTGTCAGCAATCGACCCAAGCAACTTAACAACTTGCTAGCGATGGCCGAGCCGTAAACTTCATGGGCAGCATGAACAAGACCGCCGGAACTTTGTCCGATTTGTGACTTGTCGAGTATACCGGTGATCAGTTCGCCATCCTGCACACGCACAACACCTTCTTCAGAGTTGGGGCCCCATTGCTCTGCTTTCAGCTGGGTGTCCCCATGCATCGTCAAGCCACCGCAAGTAGCAGGTTTGAGGTTCTTTAGTATCGTGGTGATAATCTGCTTTCCTGTCCATCTAGGAACCGGCTTGATAATAGCTGGTGGTACAAGCTGGAGTCGTTCTGAAAGAATGTGTCCACTCTCAGGTCGTAGAGCGCTATAGATGAGAGAATGGTAGTCGCCCTTGGTGAAGAAGGTATCGCGATTGCACAGAACAATCGAAACGGAAAGATGGTCCTGAATGAGACCTCGGAGGGGCTTTCCTTGGGTGCCGGAGAGATATTGGTGATCGGTATCAGCAATCTGAAGAGCCTCTGCGCGCGCAACCTCGTTCTGGGGGAAATGCATGTTCATCTCGTCACCATCGAAATCGGCATTGTAGGTGTTGCAGTTGGCGTAGTGCATTCGAATTGTTTTTTCACCAGGCAAAACCCGAACACGATGTCCCATGATCGACGGCTTATGCAGCGTTGGTTGACGGTTCATGAGAACGACATCACCGTTTGTCATGTGGCGATGTACCTTTTTATTCTTCGTCTTGGGAGTGCTTGCGTTTGTGGGGGCGAGAAGTTGGTTTGCGAGCGAGATGCGATCGTCAACTGACTTGTTGCGAAGATTGACAATTTGGCCGTTCTCGTCTTCGATCGCGATGGCACCTGGCCATTTGCTGACACCGTTGATGACAGCTTGTTGCATGTCTCTAAAGTTGTGACTCGTGACGGGCTCTGGATAAGTCAACTTCTGAGCAAAGACCGGAGGGACACCAATCTCATTCGTGTCAATATTGGGGTCAGGTGAGATGACACTTCGTGCGGCGTAGTTGACTCGCTTTCCCATCATATTCTTTCGGAACAAACCCTCTTTTTTCTCGAGTTTCTGTTTAATACCGTCCTCGTTACGCTTGGCAGCAGCTCCCTGGACGGGGTTCTTGTTTTTATCGACGAGCGCGTTCACGGATTCCTGCAGTTCTACCCATGCAAGATGCAATGCTGTTATGTCCGAACTGCCATTTTTAACATTGTCGTGCAGTTTCGCAATCTTGCCATTGCTGCGCAAAATGTTTTTATAAAGATTGTTTTGCGAGGCTTCCGATATTTGTGAGTCGCCAGTACGGGCCTCGGGGCGAAATCGATTCGGAGGGACAAGAAGGACCGTGACGAAGAACATATGGGGGGTCGTCTTCGCAGTCCTCTTGGTAGCTGGCGTGGCGTTGTAGAGAAGCGACACGAGGTCTTGCTCCTTGTCGAAGAGCTCAACCAAACGAGCGCGGACTTCCATGGGGCTAATATATCGTTGATTCACGGCAGGACGGTTGGCCTTTGGTATCGTCGACTCTTCCTCGTCAGCATCTTGCATAGTGACATCCTCGCCCGACTGAGATTCGTCTTCACTCGAGTCATGGGTGGTTTCATTTTGCTGGTCTTTCTTGGTCATGGTCTTCTGATACACTCGCGACATGGCATCGCCAAATTTGAGATTTCGCTGCGCCATCTTGGCCGTGTCTTTATCAGAAAGCGCCTTTTCAAAGATTTTCACAAAAGAGTCCTTGCGGTAGGTTGGAGAGATGCCGTTGCAGCTGACACATTCGCGCCTTTTTGTCAGCTCGGCAAGGAATTCCTTGATGACTTCGCGACGCATTTGCCCGGTTCCTTCGTGCTTGCCCTTCTTAATGTCACGTCTCGTTTTCCGCCCCCGTTGAAGGCAAAGCTGGACGTACTTTTCCCTTTTCCGTGTGACATTGTCGATGGAGCTGGTGTCGTCTTCGGCTTCACTACCGTCAAGTTCGAGGGATACGGAGGCTTCAAGAGCACCGGAGAAGTCGGTTTCGCCGATTGCACCAACGATATGCGCTTCGTGGACTAGGCCGTGTTGCAAAAGTCGGAGCTTGCACATGTACTTATGCAGGTCCTTGGCAGACAGACGAAAGCCCTTGCAATATAAACAAGTAGCTCGAAGAAGGTGATAGGCTTGGTCGAGAAAGATGGGGTGATAGACTGGAACTGGCAGTTTGATGTGGCCCGGGTGGCCGGGGCAGTATAAGTGGTTCAGGTTACAAGTTGTACATCTGTTGAGAAGACAATAGTTAGCCAGGTGGGAATTCCAGTATCCCGAGAATTTTCCTACGGTGAGTCGCCCCATGAGCCCAGAGCAGGGTCGTAAAGCCCGCCCGGGACAGGATTGAGCATGCTATCAAAGGTGCTTTCATTCTCGATGCGTTTGACGGAGACAGCTTCAATTTCGGCAGGAGAAAGGAAAGTAAATTCGACCGACTCGACCTCGGAGGATATGGGTTGGGAGATGTTCATGACTGGCAAGTGATTGAGCCGCAATCGCTTGCGGCGCGGATTATATCATGAGCTTGCCTTGTTCTGCACGACGGAAAAAAATGCGGCGAGCAGAGGCTGGCTGCAACACTATCGCGCTTACAAAAACTTTTGGGCGGTCGTGGCAGGCAGAATGTGTTCTGCGGGTCCGCACCAGTTCACGAAGCTCTCAGCTACCTCTTAGTGAGGTGATGGTGACAGCAAAGGCAAGAACCTATTCTTTCACTGGGTACCTAGGTACCTAAGTACCTACCAACGCGCGCGGGTTAACAGCTTGATACCGCGTCGCTACAGGGGAAAGTTATAAAGTAAACGGGGGACGAAGTGCCGTGTCTAGAAACAGAAACAGTCACTGCGGCCCGCCGTTGGTAGGTAATGTGAGAGAGGTATGAGAGTTAGAGAGGTATGACTAATACCATCAATTTCAGTGCTGGTAGGTTAGGTAGTTACTGCTTGCTACCTTCTCAACACCATCTATCATCTATCTAAGATGCGCAGATGCGCTCCTGATATTGCATGGCGTAACATGGTCCATTCGAGTGCACCACCTCGGTGCGAGATAACTCCGCCGTTATTCGGCTTTTGGATGGGTGCCCGCTAAACTTGGCTGTGACGATCTCGGTGAACGCTGCTGCGATTAGATGGCCGTGCAACCGTGGTACAGATCATTGAATCGTTGATCGAGGAGGCTTTGTCAAGAAGGCGTGCTATTATAGTAGCAGAATGTATCATTTGGGGGCACCATTCGAAATCTGACCAGGAGGTAAAGTAGACACCAGCATTGACGTGGCTGCTGGTCTCTAACTATTTCGGGAGGACGGCAGGATGCCAGATGCCATACCTAGGATGTAGGTACCCCGCTTCTCGGATTGAACGAGATGGCGCTCTGGGGCCGGGAGGCAATGAGTCAACACTGGCTCCGGGTTTTTATTTGGATCCCGGGACACTTTCGGGTTTGTTTCCAAGCGACCAAGCACATGTCGATAACGAATAGTGAGTGGCACGTGACTCGGTTATACTAGAACTGCAACGCCACAGTACGTGCGGCGACGATACGCCCACTGTAAATACTACCTGATAGCTCCATGTAGACGGGTTTGGCGGGCCGGCATCAAATACTCTCCGGATCACTGACGTAGGTAGGCACTGGGTAAGTAAGTCACATCCTCGGATACACTGACTGGATCCATCATGGTTTCTAAAAAAAGAAGAAAAAGTACCAAAAGCAACTGCGCCGCAATGGCAAGCAGCGGGATGACTATTTGCCTACGTCGCCATAGTTGCCTCTTCGGCCTGGAACTGGTAGCCTCGGTAGATGCGCTATTCTCCACCCCCGGAAGCTTCACCAGACCAGACCGCTAACAATAACGCAAGCCACGCCACTAGCCACTAGCCTGGGACGACCAGGCCGCCGAAGCGGTAACTGCCCACTGTAACTTATAACCCCAGTACCTCCAGACCAGACCGGCCGCCCTCTCGGTTGTCCCCAGATTGCTCTTGTTTCTGACATCAACCTCTCGACTTTCCTCGACGACAAAGCACATCCTCTTCATCTCAGAGTCCTATCCTTCTTGCATAGCCAAATTCCATCTCTCCCTATTCTACGGCGTTGCAGAGACCCCGCTACTTCATCTCGATTGCCGTCGACGCTGCCTGTCTCGACCGAACACTTCTCAGATCCCCGCCATGGGCAAGGCGCAAAAGATGAACCTACCTTTGATACCGCTTCCTCGGGATGCCATCCTGCTGCCAGGTCTGGTCCAGAGAATCTCCGTCACGTCCAGCCGCCATGATATCGCCGCCCTGCTCGCGCATGTCTACGAACGCGCTGCGTCTAAAGGCCCCGACGGTCGCATCGACAGCATCCCCATCGCGTGCGTTCCTGTCAGCTCACCCTTTGTCGGCCCCAACGGCCAGCTTCTCATCAGCAATGGAGAGGAAGTAGACAGGTCTGCAATCGGCGAGATCAACCCGGGCTCGGCAAAAAAGAGTGACCTGTACCACTTTGGCGTTGCCGCCAAGATCATCGGCATTGATGGCCGAGGTGCCGGCGAATTCGCCTTGCGCGTCGAAGGGACCTCACGCATTCGAATCGATGCGATTACGCGGGAGCGCCCATATTTTGAGGGCCAAGTAACATACTTCAACGACGACAGTGAGTACTCCGTCCGCTATTGTCGCGCGTAGCCACGCTAACCCCTGCCTCCCCTGCAGCCGATATCGCCGACAAGCAGCTTCAAGACCTCTTTGCCCTACTCAAGGCGCAGTCCCGCGAACTAATAACGATTTTGCGAATTTCTTCCATGCTGCCACGCACCAAGGCTGGCCCCAGTCTATCCCCTACCGTCACTAAACGTCTCGAGCTGCTCATCATGCGAAGAGAGATTAAAGAAGCTGGTTTGCTGGCTGACTTCATGGCCAATCTCGTCGAGGCTAGCCATGAGGAGAAACTCGGTGTCTTGGCTGCGCTCGATGTCAAGGTCAGGATCACAAAGGTTATTGAACTTCTCGAACGACAGGTTGGAGGCATCAAGAACAACTTCAAGATTACAACATTCACCTCTGTGCCCGTTCAGATCCTCGACCGGTTAGGTGAACATCCAGTCCGAAGGCCCAACTCTCCCCAGCACCTCCCGGGCATGTCATTCATGCCACCCCCGGGTGGCAACATTCAGGGTGGTAATGACAACGAGGACCAGGAAGCCAGCGAGATCGATGAACTCAAGAAGAAGCTTCAAAATGCACAGCTTCCACCGGACGTTGCCAAAGCAGTGGATAGAGAGCTTCGTCGTCTGCAGAAGATGATGCCGATGAACCAAGAATACCAGGTCACTCGTAACTGGCTGGAGACTCTGTCGGAGGTTCCCTGGGCTGTCATTACCGACGATAGACTTGGTCCCGAGACATTAACACGGGCGCGAAAGCAATTGGACGACGATCACTATGGACTTGAAAAGGTCAAGAAGCGGCTCATCGAGTATCTCGCTGTACTTCGTCTCAAGCAATCCATCAACGATGAAGTGGAACAGAAGATCCGCTCTGAACAAGCGCTAGTTCATCAACCTGACTCGAATACTGAGCAAGATCACGATCATTCCGATGCTGAGGCTGCCCAAATCCAGGTCCTCAAGTCGCAGAAGATGACGGACAAGTCCCCCATCATGCTCCTGATTGGACCTCCCGGTGTCGGCAAGACCAGCCTTGCCAAATCAGTTGCTACAGCCCTCGGTCGCAAGTTCCATCGTATCTCCCTCGGTGGAGTACGCGACGAAGCGGAGATTCGTGGCCACAGACGTACCTATGTCGCCGCTATGCCTGGCCTCATCGTCCAAGGTCTGCGCAAGGTTGGGGTTGCGAATCCGGTGTTCCTTCTCGACGAAATTGATAAGATTGGCATGGCTAGTGTCCATGGTGATCCTTCGGCTGCTATGCTCGAGGTTCTCGATCCTGAGCAGAATCATACTTTCCAGGATCACTATATTGGAATGCCTATCGATCTCTCCAAGATCCTCTTTATCGCGACCGCGAACAATTTAGATACCATCCCCGCACCTCTCCTCGATCGCATGGAGATGATTTATCTGCCAGGCTACACAATTCTGGAGAAACGGCACATTGCGATGCAGCATCTTGTTCCCAAGCAGATTCGGGCCAATGGCCTCGCGGAGGATCAAATCATCTTCAACGAGGATGTTGTGTCCAAGGTCATTGAGTCATACACGCGCGAAGCTGGTGTCCGGAACTTGGAGCGCGAACTGGGGTCAGTTTGTCGGTCCAAGGCTGTGCAGTACGCCGAGGCTAAAGACGGTGGTCGCCTCGACCACTACAAGCGCGAGCTCTCAGTGGAGGACCTGGAAGACATTTTGGGTATCGAGAAGTATGAGGAAGAGATCGCAGAGAAAACGAGCAGGCCCGGTATTGTTACCGGGTTGGTTGCGTATAGCACTGGAGGCAATGGAAGCATCTTGTTCATCGAGATTGCTGACATGCCTGGAAGAGGAACCGTTCAACTCACTGGCAAGCTTGGCACAGTTCTAAAGGAGAGTGTCGAGGTGGCACTCACCTGGGTCAAGGCCCATGCATTCGAGCTCGGTCTGACTAACGAACCCTCTGCTGATGTGATGAAAAATCGCAGTATTCATGTCCACTGTCCCGCCGGTGCCATTCCGAAAGACGGGCCCAGCAGTGGCATCGGACAGGCTATTGCTCTCATTTCTTTGTTTTCTGGCAAGCCAGTACCTCCTACGATGGCCATGACGGTAAGAAACCACTCTGGGGCTTTTGTCGTTGAAGAAATTGTACTAATACATAAATAATCAACAGGGCGAAATTTCATTGCGCGGCCGCGTGACTGCTGTAGGTGGTATCAAGGAGAAGCTCATCGGCGCTCTCCGAGCCGGTGTGAAGACGGTCATTCTCCCTGCGCAAAATAAAAAGGAAGCAAAAGATCTTCCGCAGGAAGTCAAGGATGGTCTGGAGATTATCCATGTGAGGTACGTCAAGCCATGCAGATCATGTGCCGCTCTCCTCATGGGCTGGCCCATGGTTGTCATTTCCACGTCTTCCGATAGAGTGTATACTAATACATGATGTCTGTAGTCACGTTTGGGAAGCAATTCGAGTGGTGTGGCCATACTCGCATTGGGCTGGAGATAGCCACTTTGCTGGTATTGAAAGCCGCCTGTGAGCATGCAGCTGGCTGCCTCCCGAGCGAACATGGGAGGAGCGACGCACTGGCTTTTGTAATTCGGGTTTAAGGCCAGGCCGGCGAGGTGCTTGTATGATGGATGCATTTTGTTCTATCTGGTTTATGCTTTATGCCGCAAGGGTGAAGTTTTGTCATAGCGATCGGATGATTTTGTTTCCTTGGATTTCCGAACATGGGCTTCTGTTCTACTCTATTATGAATTCAACTTGGATATATCCATGCATGTGGTACTTGTATTGTCGGGGCATGGAACGCATACGATATTGCCATGGTTGCTATCTTGGTCGTTGTCGGTTAAGCATGGTCCCTGAATTGGCGGCATTGCAACATGTCAAACAGTTGGCAGCCTCTCCATGGCTCAACCCCCCGACTGGCGCACGCAGGGTAGTATTATATGTGGCTCTTGAGAGAAGCATCAGAAGGGTATTTTCGGAAGCTTCCGCGAATTGGCTGCAATAGTTCCGGAGTACGGGCCCCATGTGACCCAAGGCAGTTATTGCCCCCGCCGACGCTCCTGGTCAATAAGGACCAAATAAGGCTCCAGGGGCACCATGCTAGAATGAAACTGCAGTTGAGCAAACGGATCTTGCCGAAACGGCCTCTAACTAGTCAAGAGAAAACAAGATGTGGGTGACTCGCGGCATGGGGCTCAACGGCTGCAGGTGTAGGGGGCAAGGGTATGAGTCGTACCAGTACGAAGTATGTATGTATGTATGTGTGTATGTATGTATGTATACACTGCATGTACATACATGCCAAAGCCAACTAGTTAGTTTTGTATTCACTTGATGTGGACTCTGATGGACTGTATAACTGTTTTCAACCCCCTGGCCAAGAACCCTGTGAAGGGCAACATATCGGAGTGAATAGGCTAGACAAGGCCGCATGAGAATACTGTGAAACCTCATGCCGTAGAAACGCAACTTTTGTTGGCGGCACTGGGGTGGAGATGGGGCGAATCATGTCCATGGCAATATCGACTGGGACATCTGATATGACCGGGCTGGTTTGTGGTGCCGCATCCCAGAGAGTCAGAGGGAGCAAACATTTATTATACCTCTCAGCTGCATCAACCCACTATTGGCAGGTACGATACATGGCCGCTTTGCAATTTTTGCATCCCTAGTTATCTTATGTATCCGTAGGGAGGTATGTACATTCCATAGTCAGTGCCTGGCCGCATATTAGAAGCACACCATGCAAATGATGAGCCTGCACTGCCTCGCTACTCTCTTCGGCAAATAATTTGTGAGGTACTACGCTCGCGTGGCCCCTGTGACACAGATACGAGACTCGCTGGACACACAGGTGGTGGTCGGCGCGCGGAGTCGCATGACAGCCACCTGTCACGGACGTGAGAGGAAGGGCATGGAGGTTTGATGCAAATTAATTAAAATAGCAGCACATCGGAGAAGCTGAAGCACGTCGTACCAGCACTAAGAGTACAGCCTACAGTGATACGGATAAAAAAACTTCGCTTCGCTGGTGGCGTGGCGCGGGAGCATGAACCGCTCAGCCCGATCCATCCTCGTGCTTCCCAGCTTCCAAGAGCACCCCGGTTGAAGGCCACACATCTGGCCCCCTGCCCGGCTGTAGTATGTACGGAGTAGGCCCTCTTTATTCACTTGTGGCTGGCCCCCGGTCCGCGCAAAGGATTTGCTCCGGAAAACAACCGTCGTCGAGCCAAGGATGACTGACAAGAAAGCAAGGCACTGTGCGGAGTACGAGTATGTAGTAGCGCCAACGGTCGGAGGCCCGGGGCTGAGGAGCCGGAGGCACAGGGGCTGAGCTGAACCCTGTGGCGTTTACAATACTCTGTAATTTGTAGCAAAAGCGAATACTTCTGAGCAATGTTTGCGGCTCGTTCGGAGAGGTGTACAGAGTACGGATTCCTGCGTAGACAGACGATAGGTAATACTGGGTGCCCCGTTGGACTTCTTTTTGCTGAGACATTGGTCCGAAAACCGCGCCCTCTGCCGGTACATGGCAGTTGACGAGACGCAGGGGAGTGCAGCGACGCCCGAGAAGGGTGCTGTGCTATAAGAATGGTGCATCAGCCTGGTATGGGAATACATACTCTTACGGAGTACATGTTACCTGTACCGGTACGAACGTCCGTAGACAGAGTCCTCTGAGACGGCATGCATAGTCATGTACAAAGTAGTCATGTCCAGCGCACAGAGTACGTGCGCGGTGTGCTGTACCAGTAGGAATTACACATAGCGTCATGAAACGGGGTGTGGCAAGGGTCGGTCTAGAGTCTGTACGTGTTCATGAGCAGGAAAAAATACTGCCGAGACAAGGTATTTTCTGTCCTGGTATTGCCGTTCGGCAATAGTAGGGCAAGTCCATGAGGACCGGGGGGTAGTGCGACCGGCCCCTGCAATCATGGGGAGGATGTGACGGCGAGGAAACCTGAACGGCCATCGCAGTGAGCTCGGAGCGCTTCCCGCCTAAAGTGACATTTTCGGCTAAGGCGATCTATAACATGGGAGACCCATGCAAGAGAGATTTGACCGTTTCCTATCCGTACGGAGTATTGCAACTGCCAGTATGGAGTACATACATACATAGTTATGGAGAGTGGCCACGCAGTATCGCGAGTAAATTTACTGATCTCGGTGATAACTATGTGTAAAGAATGGGGAATAACCTTCATGTGGCAAGGCAGATAGCCCGGTAGTAACTAACTATAGTACATGCTGGGTAGGTGACTCTCACCCTTGTTGCACGAAGCGAGGGCATACCAAACAGGAAGAATGTTGCGAAGCGAGCCATTCGCTGCTTGCTGTCAGCGACGGTGATTGAGCCCATTCAGTACCGAGTGATACATATGCACCCAAGTGAAGTCTCTATGTGAAACTCAAATATCGATGCCCAAAGCGACATCACGTAACTATGAGGGCACGTACGAGTGTCGAGTGTCGAGCGGTTTGCTAGGCTTCTCGGATTAGAGGACCGAGTTGCTGACGTCGACGTCGGAAATTTTGCGTCGCGGGAATAGATTGACTAGGCCAAAACCTTGGAAAGAGGTGCCTGTCCTTATCATGGTTGACATTTTGCATGACAACGGTTGGGCAGCCAGCAGACAAGACAAGGCCGCCCGGGGTGGGTGTGTGTGTGGTCCTCATTCTCGTACGATGGCTGATGCTTTTGCGCCCCCAGGCCGAGGGAAGAAAAAAAGGAAAAAAAAAAAGGACGAAGAAGGCGTCGGCAAAGCCCAAGGGTCTGTCCGTCTAGACAGTCTGTCCACGGTAAAAGCCCGCTTTTTAGCAATTTCCCCATGCATGTCAATGCCGCTGCAGGAAAAGTGAAGAGGGCCCAAGACTGACTGAGATTGGCTTTATCCCAAGTCACACAAATCTTCCTGGGGGCAACTAGCAAATCCTTGCATGAAACGGTCAAGCATGGAAACGAAGTCACAGTATTCACTAGAAGGGGGGGGGGGGGTTGTTGGGTCGTGAAATCTGCAGGATGTGAAGACAACGGTGCAAAAGGTAACTAGCTTTTTCTTGGCAGGCAGTTTTGGCCCGCTGACCCCGCCATTAAATCATGCCAGAGCGTGTGGTAGTTACCGGGGTGGTTGTATCTAGTTAACTATGTATGTACCTGATTTCATTCCGAGTTGGAAGAAACAACAACCAAGACAAGTTGACAAGATGCTGACTCAAGAAACGAGCTATCGAAATGCCACTTGGCTCTTGTCCGACTGAGCAGAGCTTGAATGATGCTATCCATACTTGGCCGTCATGCTTGGGCTGTTCCCCCTGGCAATACCAGTCATCAACTCAGTATTCGTAAGAAACTCTGCCCGTTTTCTGTTTTGCCATCGTAGCGACCTGTATCCGTAACTAGTTGTAACAGTTTCACCAACCAATTACAGTCACAATGCGCCCAACACTAGTTAGACTCAGCCAACTATTAACTAGTGCTGCCAGCTGATGAACTCTTGACGAGAAAATCGACGTCTGGCGTACAACAGTAACACCCACCCGACTTTGATGAATGGTCAGACAATGAGAATTTTTGGGGGAAAAAAGGAAGAAATAAAAAAGAAATAAACACCTCATCGCCAGAGTGCAGCCTGTCAATGCGTCGCGCCGACTGGGATGCCACCTGATGGTACGACGCAGGCTACCCGTCATCTTCAGTTGTGAAACAAGGGATCGGCGGACACGTCGAGGAAGCCTGCATACCCGAAAGGAGAAATAGAAAAAGCAGCGCGCTTCCTTGCATCTCGCCTCGCCCGGTCACTATCACAGTGGCCTATGCGGGACACAGCAGTCGAGTACGCCTTGTCCAGCGCCGTGCATCATCAAAAGCAGCAATGCACAAGACTCGCTTTGCCGATGTTACATCGGTCCAGCCAACATTGTAATAATGTATTGGCATTGGCAGTATGTATGAATCATTACTGAGATCGTCTGGTTACTTGGCCGCCAAGTAGAATCAACGACTGACAGAATTATTTGAAAAATTTAAAAGTTTGGGTAGATAGTTTAGTTTTACAAGGTCCCCGCAGGCGTCATTTGCCCTTTTCAGGGATGGTACGACGTAAAATAGAAATACAATACAATACAATACAATCAACGACTGACTTTGCTGGCGCGGTAACTAGTTCCTTCGCAGCACCTAATTCGTACTCATCAATCACAACGTAACTAGTTACGGACTAACTACGGATACAGATTACTGTCTGTCGACTTGAACGTGGCACTTGCAGGACACTAACTTTAGCTGTGCATCAAACAAATGTAACCTCCCCGAGAAGCGGGCTGGGCCAGTCAACCACCCGCCTCCTTCATCTTCTGTTCTTGACCCCTGTCACAGCCGCCCAGCCTTATTACGAATAATTCATACTCCGTACTCAGTATTGCCCAGTGTCGCCCGCTGCCACTATAGCATCCATCGGCCAGGATGCAAAAATTACCGGCAAACTGGTACTCCGCAGAGCGCAATGCTAAACTTGGAACTCGGCAGTACCACGGCGCGCCGATATTGGACAATGGCAAGAGGAAAACAGCTCCTGGCCTTGGCAGTCGGCGCATTATGCAGTTGTTCAATGGACGCCGAGTCCTAGGTAGTTAGACGTGTCAGCATGGGGGCCGTTTTGACTTCCCAATTTCGCAGAGTTGGCGGGAAATGAAAGCGCCGAGTGGACGGCCTGCCCTCGGACGCTACGAACTAGCTTTTTTGCATCTCCCTTGAATCTATCGAGTCAGTTTGTACGTGTGCCGAGAGGCTTCCGATGGAGAGCCGTTGGCCAGCAGTCGATAGATCGAGCCCAGCGTCTTGGGGGGACAAGACGTTTGGTTCCGAGCTGGTGAAACCCCAACCCGAGACCTGTCGCCATTGGTCCCAAGACGGCAAGCCATGGCGAACCGGTGGAAATGTGGCACGAGTGCATCAAAATCACTGCGTGGGGGCGCCGCAAATAGCAGACCGGGGGGAGGTCAATAACACCGAGAGAAGCATCAACTAGTTGACCGATGGGGCCCCCGGAAGGGGTGTAAACCGGTCTGGGTCTGGCAACCAGGTGTGTACCTCGAGGGCTCCTTGTATCATGATTGGCAGCTTGGCGAGTCGTAAGCAGCGACAGCCGGGCCAAGGCCGGAGGCTCGTTGGCGTCGAGACCTCGGACCTCAATCCACAAAGGTTCGTATGGCGTATTATGGCTTGCTTCTGCTCATCAGTAACACGCCGTGGCTCGTCTCAACCCTCGTCGCTTCTCGTTTATTAGCCCGGTCAACTTGGCGAGGTTTGCGGAAACGGAATCAGGGACAGTTGATCCTGAGCGGCCGAGGAACCTTCAACTCCCTCCCATCTCCCATTCAGTGTGATCTGCAAATGACGTCTATGTACCAGCACCTCATCTCTAGCGCAACGCCAAGTAATCGAGCTGGCGTTCGGAACATTGTTTTCGCACAAGCATGCATTTGGTTTGGGACCGATAGTCAGTCTAATCATGTAGTTGGAAGGTGCATGGCCACACCCACATCACCAGCCAGGGTACCAGGTTGTTGATACCTGTGTCCGTAACGCATTATTGGCCTTTTTGACGACTGACTAGTAACCAAACAACGCGGCTGACTGGGCGCTGAACCATGCCAAGCTGGCATTGTAATATGTACTGGGTTGTTAGATGGGGGTACCGGTGGGTGCCATTCAGATACACACAAATCTTGGCTCATGGCTAAATTTCCTACGGCTATTTCACCTGGATGGAGAGGCGACGGAAAAAGGCATCTATCTGCAAAGACACTACATCGACTGTCTGTAGTACAACACAGCAATTAGCGTTAGAAACATAGCTAATCACAATCACAATCGAGCGACGCAAAGTGTCTGCTTGACGTATCATTATTATTAAATTTAGCCTGAAATGGAGCCGGGGAAATAGCCACATGGCGCTAGGAAGTGGCTGGCCTTGATGGCCAACGCAGCCTCATTTCTCATACCTAGCTAGCATCACTAGTTAGACGTGCGGCCAACAACCCGCCGGCCGTTAAATGACCAAGATGAGTTTCAGTACGGTAGAAAGGCCGAGAAAGCCTGGGTAGAGGAAGTTAATTCGGTGGAGGTGCCTGTGTTGCTGGAACAAGGTCTGCAGGCAAGGTGTAACAATAGTTTCTCTCTTCACGCAAAGGATGACTTGGCAAAAGGCTGACCAGTGATGAACCGAGACTCGAGAGTGGATTGCTCCGGAAAAGTACATGGTGTCAAGATGCCATGTGGTTTGATTCCGCATCTCCACGGAGCCAGCTTGACCGCCACCGGCATCTTGTGTTGCTTGTTAGCTCCAGCCCTGCATCCGAGCCACGAGGCATGATCGCTTGCGTATCCATCCGTAGGCTGTAGGTTACGGAGTAGTTACAGAATAGTCTCTTTCCAATAGTGTCAAAATCCATCCATCGCTCGTCTCATCTAGGCAAGAAAGAGGAACCAACTGACTGCTGCTGGACCGAGGGACACTAAAAAGGGTGCTAGCGCAACCCACCACTGGGCTGATCGAGGCCGTTTATTACTACCAGTCGCATTCCTTGTCGGTTCTCTAATCTATCTCGCCGCCGGGGGTTGTCATGCGGGCGTGTCACGGTCCCAAGGACGCTGCGCTTTGATGGCGGGCCTGAGGCTAGGAAATGGAGGATCTACAGCCTCAGCAGATTTATGGACTGATTTTCTCATTTCAACTGCTGAGAGATGGTCATCCCGTCCATCCTTTTCCGGATCGTGAGTGAACTGACAGATCATGACGAACTACTGTCCAATGTTACAATGTTACACTGCAACTTGGGAGGCTCCATCGCAGCCTCTGCGACCCCATCGTCTAGTGTTTCATTGCAGCAGATCGTCTGTAACTAGCCCAGTATCCTTGAATTGCAAAGGACCCCGTGCGTAGATCGGGGTATGGGGCTCCCGAGAGGCTTCACTGCCAGTCGTAGTTGTCAAATGGGAGGTTATCGCTGCTGAACAGCTTATTAGATATTACTGGCTGCCACGACAGTCCCAGCGTAACTAACTACTAGCGGGGAACTGCTAGTTTTGGCTACGGAGTACGCACCGAACCATCATATGTAGTTTTCGAATGGGGATCCCTGTAGACCTTGGTTGCGACAGCTAATACGGGCCGGCCCCAACTAACTAACTACCTGCTGCCGCAAGCATCTGATGTTGTCCTCGAACCCAAAACCTCGTCAGCGACAGCGGCCCTCCCTCGGTGACAGTATCTTGAGGCTCGGCTCCTGGTCCTGCTTCGCCTGACTCGCCGGCAAAAGACAAACAAGCGCAAAACCGACGAGTGCCCTCTCAGCATAACAGAGCCCTACCTGAGACTGGCAAGGGTCGCAAGCCAAGGGCAACCTGGCTGGGCGTGCCGGTGCATTGCAATCCATATGGGCAAGCTTATCATGTTAGCGGCGCCCTTGTTGGCTAACGGAGGCGGTCGCTGTTACGTACGAGCCCCCAAAATGCCACATGCTCGACTCGTCCTGGTTCGATGGCAGAGCCACTAGAGCCCAAGGACCCATCTTCCCCGAGGCAAAAATGCGTTATGGCGCGCGCTAGGGGCTGGAGACAATCTCGGAAGTTATTAATCGAGAAGGGTCAAACAGGATGTGCTGCTAGGGTTCACGCCGCCCAGCCAGGGCAGAGGCTAACTAGTTAACTACGTATTAGTTACTATCTGCCAACACAGTGCCCAACTGCCAAGAAGCAAGTGTGTTGCGGCGCTACGTTTTGGACTACCCTCGATTCTGCATTGTGAAAATGCCAGCTAGGTCTCGCCATGTGCGTCCTACTTGGAACCGGGGGCTTTTCGGGCACAAGACGGCGCGTTCTCGCCTTGTGCCGGACCTGTGCGTCTTGACACCTTGTCCAGTTGTACATAACGCGAGCTTGCAACTAGTTAGCTTGAGATGTGCCGGTCAACGATGAATGGGTCACGAATCGGGAGGCTCGGCGACATCCCGCCCTTGCACCACACCACAGGCAGAGGCATGAGCGTCGTTACGACTCATGGGCATCTTCTTGGCGTCAGAGCACAGTACGAATAAGTTAGACAGAGCTCGTCTGGGAGCAGGAAGCGCTGGTAACTTGTACCCTCCCGCACACCCCGATTGCAGAGGGGCTGGCTGTGCGCGCCGTCCATCTCAATAGACCCTCCCTCTTCATTCCCTCGACCGTTGTGGCGTGGAGAAAAAGGCGACGCGTGTGCGCCGCCCGACGGGCTCACCGGTGCCATGTGCCGTGCGGCGAGGGTTTACTAAAAGCAAGACAAGCAAGACGTGATTGACATGCATCCAGACATGCTCAGACATGATAGGCCCGTATCATTACCGACACACAAAGTCACCTTTTGTGCCCATTGTTGCCCTTGTCCAAGTATAACTCAGACATTGGATGCCAGCAGGGAGCAAAGGCGCCGACCAGAACGGATTGCGGAGGCCAACTCACTAACCAACCCATGGGTGTTTTAGGTTCCCCAGTCCCTTTACCGTACTCCGTAAGTAGTTAACTAGTCTCTGGAAGAGGCATGACCGCATTGTCATTCATGACTTGTGGCTCTCCGACGACGACCAGACTATCCGCCGTACCAACTTGGAAGTTAGAAGTCTAGGTAGCTGCCAAGTCGGGCAGTTGCCAGTCGTGCACCAGCCCAGCCCTAGCCAATGTGCCAGGGCCAGTTCCCATAACGAGACGCCCGGCTTGTGATTCATGGATGGACAAAGTAATAACTAACTACCAGTACGGAGTACAAGAGCCGCTGCCCACATGGGGTGGTCCGAAGGTCGTCCTGCCCTGCCCTGCCCGTCCCCCGTACTCCATTCTCCTTGAAGCCCCCGTACCCGGCGCACGCACGCCACCACGGTATTATAGGTGTGCTGCGGTGATGCCGTGACAATACTCCATAATATGATGGAGTGCAGCACATATTGGAAACTGCCCGAGCCCGTCTATTCAACCATTTCCCTTGCCCTTCCATTAAGCTTCTTGTGCATGACAAGGCACATCCCGCAACCGCGCCAGGCTACCCATTGACGGACCCAATACACCTCCTCCTTGTCACAATTCGGTTCTTGTCCGCTGAATCGACGTCTTGCCACTGTTGGACTGGGAGGAAAGCCAGAGCCAAGAGTTCTTGAGATCGCCGCCCACTATATACATACACAGCAGTCCCTCTCCACCCACCAGCCGTTTTGGAACCTTCTCTCGACCTCACTTGCCGACCGGGGCTTATTTTTTATATTTACTCGGCCTATGCCTTTCCGAACTACTCTTCCTCCATTCATTTTCCAATCTCCTCCAACTTGAATTGCCGGTTCGGTCCTTTCTGCTTCCACCACTTCTGCATCCTGCCGACACTGGGCTGCTGTCTTCCTTTCCCACTTTCGAAACGTTCCTGGCACCCATTTGCCAGCTCCCCTGAATAGTATCTTCCTAATACCCTGGCACAGATCCTCCCTGGCCGCCAGAGGGAACACAGCTGGACTACTTTCGCCTCTGAATCTGTGTGGCATCGGCTGTGTCTCACATTCACCAGGCCGCATCCCTTGACCAAAACCCGGTTCTTCCTACAGAATCCTTCCAAGAGAAACCGCGAGCAACACCATAACAAAAGCAGACCGGGGGAACTTGCTGTCCTTGAAGGGCTAGAGGCGCGCCAGACGAGCTTGGCGTGACCGCAGAGACATTGGCCCGGTTGACTGTCACACTTTATTACTATTTAGTTCCAGAGTCTCACGTTCGGCCCTTTGTTTGCGAGACTATATTGAGACACATTCTGCTGGCTTCGGCGCCGATCGTTGTCCTTCGCCTATCGAGAAAGACCGACGGCGAATACTCTCGTGCTATGCTACGCGGCGACGACGGCGGATCTGGAATGTCAGTGTTTTGAAGCATCTCGAAATATCTGACGAGCGAAGTCTATCCAAGAGCCCGACTTCTCCTTGCAAGTGTCGATACTATATGACCGATACGCCTCGGTTTTTATCTGGCGACTCTTGTCCCCGACACATACACCACGACAACCGACTAGGCGGCTGTGCCTAACCTTGAAGCTGTTTCGAATCCGGAAAATTACTTCGCCACAGTGTCGACGATCAAGCAGAAGCCACCGACTACCATCATCATCTGCAGGACAAACCTTGTTCCTGCTACAGCTCGCCGAAGCGACGTGGACAACCGAAACCACGCAACACAGAGTTGCACCAAGATATTGAAACTGCCAGTACCACCACCCAGCTGTCCTGTTTCAGTCAAATTCCCCTTCGGCTGTTTCTGCTTGTGTACGCGTACAGAAACTTTGGAAAAAGGGAACATCACACAAGCACTTTCCACGCTGCCGCAAGCCGCAGTGCAACCGCAATTTCCATTAATACGACCACACAATCGCATAGTTGGTTCCTGAGCAGGCCCGAAGCGTGATTGTGACAACGACATGCACCACGAGCGTCTTTTTTAAAAACAACATCTCGTGGAAACCTACGAATCCAGCAAAACCCACCCAGAGTTCCCTCAATGCTATCTGTCAGCAGACCCGTGGAGAGTGCGCCTTTCCCCCCAGGCAATCGCCACGGCATTTCCAGCAGCATATTCCATGAAGGACAACTTTCTTTGTATCCGCCGAAACAAAGAGTAGAGCCAGTCTCTAGGCACCGAGGATATCCATCTCCGCCTATGTCTGGATCTCCACCGTTCGAGTCGGCGCGGACTGCCCAAGACGTGAATTCGTCTGGTAGAAGTCCTCACCACAGCATGCCCTCGCACTCTTCGCAAACAAGGTGGCAAACTGAACAGCGATCTGCAAGGGCTGCTGAGGAGCCTAGAGGTCTACTCCCATTATCCAACACCTTTCCGCAAGAGACGCCCCGTGGACCCCATCTTCGTCGACCATCTGACCACCGACTACCGCCTTTGTTGACTTACAACACACCCGAGTCTGTCAACAATCCGCACGGCACGCAAAGACAGCCATACGACTCGCTTGCGTCGTCAATGCCTCCTCAACACTCGGCATCGCAGCCTCGAAGCTCCATGCCCGAGTCTAGCGTCAGGGCTCTGTCTCCTAGATCACAACGCAAAACAAAAGGGCATGTCGCTTCGGCGTGTGTTCCATGCAAAAAGGCGCACCTTCGTTGCGATTCACAACGGCCTTGCGCGAGATGCGTCTCTCATGGCAAGGAAGACACTTGCGTTGATGTACGGCACAAGAAGAGGGGACGACCTCGCTTGAGGGACGACCGTGAATCGCGTATGGATCCCGCCCGTTTCTCCCATGCGCAAGATGGCGGCGCCGGAAAGATGCCAAATATCCGGCCGGCCTCAATGGGGCACCACCCCATGTATGATGGTCCCAGCAGCGCCCCTCGATCGGCCCCGGGCTCTGCTTTCCCATCCCCCGAAACTCCAGGCGCTCGGTACTTATCCCGAGTGGTGTCTGCCGACGCCACTTTTCAGGGAGACAGGCAACGTCGACTTGCAGCCGAAGCGCCGATTGTCTATATGAGAACGAGTATGGAGGTTGTCAAAGCCTCGTCCTCCTTTGCAGAGGCGATTGGTGCCAACGGATTCGTCGGAAGAAGGATCATGGAGATGGTAGTCCCCGAAACATCAGAGACGATGATGGACCTCTGCAATGTTTTGAATAGCGAGCAAAAGAGGAGAGAGCCGACATATCTGCCGCCCATCTTCGACAAGGGTAACGAAGCCGCGCGTGCGTTGAGTTTTGCCCCGGAAATTGTCAACCGCCTCGAGTTCAACCACCAAGCGTATGCCACATTTAGAGGTCACGATGGACAGCTCCGATCATATCCCATCCGGTTGGGTCTATTGAAAGAGGGTTCTTTCTTCTTCATCGCGGCTCTGCTCACTCTTCAAGCGCGTCCTCACTACCAACCGGGTGTCCCGCACGCGCGCAATGTCGGCCATGCTATGCCGCGCACTTCACCAATGCATGGCGCTCCTCCTCCAATCGATGCCGCTTGCCGTCAATTCAGTGAGCGTCCGTTGGCGCTACGCAGAGAAGTTGGAATGGGAAGACAATCCACTCCTCAAGGAACTTCGCCTACCAGCGCCTACCAGTCCATCTACTCGCCCTCGCCTCATGGCGGCGAATACAGCAGGGCATCTTCTCTGCAGATTCCTCGGAGCGAGCTGGGCGCGCCAACGCCTGCCCGTCCAAGTGAGCCGCGATACACACTGCCTCCAATTCGCTCGTTGGCGGAGCGAGGTCGCGGCACGCCGGAAAGAGATGGCAAGCAAAGGCGGCTTAGTATCGGCGGCCTGATCCATAACACTGGAACATGAAGCAGGCTCTTCTCATCGAAGCACGCATGCTTTGAATAGTAATGTATGATGATGTGCTACCAACGTCGCGCTTACGACTAGCGCAAGTTCGTTAGCACATACAGTAAAGAACAGCCCAGAACAGTTTCCGTGGCACCAAATTAGATATTAAATATTCTTATAAAAGTATTATACTCAAAATTCACTTCTTTGTCAATACACGTGCCTACATAATCACAAGTGAGAGAGTGGCACTTCAAGCCTCACAGTGTTTAGACTGTCGTCACGTGAAGTCGCGAGGCAATCGCGGTGCGGGTCAAGATGCAATCGTCTTCTTCTTCACGTGCACGTTTACCACGCCGTCTCTGAATCTGCTGGTCGAAATCGCTCAACTCAGATGCTAAATTCAGCCACAATGAGATAATTCGAGGCCCGGAAGAGCTCGCAATGTTCAAAAAATGGCTGATATGATGGATGTCGATGCTGTGGCTGGCAGCAAACGCAAAGCGGATATGGACAATGACGAGCCCGCACCGCCACGTCGGATTCGCGTAAGAAAACCAGTCTGGTCGATTGCTGGTTCTGAAAATTACTAACTGTTGAAAAAGGCCCTGGATATTGATGTAGTGAACAAAATCGCCGCTGGTGAAATCATTGTTGCCCCAGTCCACGCGCTCAAGGAGCTCCTGGAGAACTCCATAGACGCGGGCAGCACCGCATTGGAGGTCCTTGTCAAGGATGGTGGACTGAAACTTTTACAGATTACAGACAACGGATCTGGGATTCAGAAAGACGATCTTGCCATTCTATGCGAGCGCCACACTACGTCAAAGATTGTCGCCTTTGAGGATCTCACGGCCATTTCCACCTACGGCTTTCGTGGCGAAGCCCTTGCAAGTATCAGTCATATCGCACATTTGACAGTCACTACCAAAACAAAAGATTCGGCTCTAGCCTGGCGGGCACATTATCTGGATGGCAAACTTGCGCCTAGCAAGCCAGGGCAACCAGCAGAACCCAAAGGCGTCGCCGGTCGTCCCGGGACCCAAATTGCCGTCGAAGATTTGTTCTTCAGTCTACCGACGAGACGCAGAGCCTTTCGGTCGTATGCGGATGAATTCAACAAAATCATAGACATGGTCGGGCGATATGCCATCCACTCCGCCGGGGTCGGATTCACATGCAAGAAGGCTGGCGAATCGTCAGCAAGTCTATCGATCCCAGCAGCCGCATCTGCGGTTGATAGAGTGCGTCAGATATACGGCGGAGGCGTTGCAAACGAGCTAGTTGACGTCCTTGCTTCGGATGCGCGCTGGGGTTACAAGGCGAGCGCACTGGTGACTAATGCCAATTACCATATCAAGAAGACAACTCTAGTGCTTTTCATCAACCACCGCTCCGTCGAGTCGACCAATATAAAAAAGGCGATTGAGCAGGTATACTCGGCTTTTTTGCCAAAGGGCGGGCACCCCTTTGTATACCTGAGCCTTGATATTGAACCGGCAAGAGTCGACGTGAATGTGCATCCCACCAAGAAAGAAGTGCATTTCCTCAACGAGGATGAGATTATCCAGGATATATGCAACGAGATTACAGACGCTCTCAGGGCCGTTGATACAAGCCGCACATTTAAGACCCAAACGCTCATTCCGGGTGCACGGCCTGCTGACCATCCCGCGAAAGACGGCGAGGGACCAGTCGAGACAGTACTGGCCAGCGGCAAACGCGTGCGACGAAACTCCAACGACTTGGTGCGCACCGACACATTCGAGCGCAAAATCACCAGCATGTTTGCGCGCACAGAATCCGGCGACGCGGGCAGCAGCGGCGGCGGCCGGGCAGAGGAGCCCCTGGCGGTCCCCGAACCCGTCGAGTACGAAACCGTCGACCGCCAGTTCTCGGCGTGCGCGCTGAGCAGCATCCGACAGCTGCGAGCCGAGGTGCGAGACGGCGCCCACCACGAGCTGACGGACATGTTCAGCACGCACACCTTTGTCGGCATCGTCGACGAGCAGCGGCGCCTGGCGGCCGTCCAGGGCGGCGTCAAGCTGTTCCTCGTCGACTACGGCCACACGTGCTTCGAGTACCTCTACCAGCTCGGCCTGACCGACTTTGGCAACATGGGCGCGCTCCGCTTCAGCCCGCCGCTCGACCTGGAGGAGCTGCTGACGCTCGCGGCCACCGAGGAAAAGGCGCTGCTCGGCGCCGCCGACGACGAGTTCGACACGGCCGCCGTCGTCGCGCGCGTCCGGGACACGCTCATCGACAAGCGCCAGATGCTGCAGGAGTACTTTTCGCTCGAGATCTCGCCGGCCGCCGAGCTCGTCGCGCTTCCCCTCCTTGTCAAGGGCTACACGCCCCCGCTCGGCAAACTCCCGCGCTTCCTGCTGCGCCTCGGCCCGCACGTCGACTGGACGAGCGAGCGCGCATGCTTTGAGTCGTTTCTGCGCGAGCTGGCCACGTTTTACGTGCCCGAACAGCTCCCGCCGGCGCCCATGCCAACCGGCGGGGACGGGGACGGGGAGGACGAAGGCAGGGAGGAGCTGCACCCGGAGCTGCGCAAGAGGAGGCAGCACGTGCGGTGGGCCGTGGAGCACCTATTTTTCCCGGCCTTCAAGTCGAGGCTCGTAGCGACGCGCTCTCTGATGGACGGCGGCGTGCTCGAGGTGGCGAGCCTGAAGGGCCTGTATCGAGTCTTTGAGCGTTGCTGATGGGCTATTGTATGGAGAGCTGTTTGCTCCTGCTGGGTTCTATATGGCGGGTTCTATATGGCGCTCATTAATCTGTTGGGAATGCGCAATCATGTTTTACAATAATAATAGAGAAATGTGTTGCTTGGGAATGGGTCAATCCATATTTGCAATCGGAGCTATATTCAAATAACAGCCAATATGTGAACCTATATGCTTTTATCCTTCTATTGCTTCTTCTTCTTTTTCATGACATGCGTTTCAATTCTTAGGCTTGTGCTTAACCTTGTAGGAGATGAACCTTGTCAGGTTCATGAGGACCTCATCAGCCCGCAGTCTCAACTCCGCTTGGGTCTTCTTCTCCACCGACTTCACCATGACCCGCACCTTGGGGATGGCCTCCTCCAGATGCTTGACAAAGTTGTCGGCCCAAAACACGTCGGCGTCGTATGCGTAAGCTTCTTCGCCGTAAATGTCAAAGAGCTGGTTGAGCGCCTCGACGGCTTCGGCGGCCGGGGTCTGCGGCAGCGCCGAGACGACGGTGACGAGAAACGTGCCGAGCTCGCGGTTCATGTCCGCGGGGCACGGCTCCAGCGCGAGCTGGCCCACGACGCCGATGCACTTGACGCCGAGACTCTGGAAGGGGTCCTGGTCCGGCGCGTCTTGCCTGGCGGCGCTGCCGCCCCTGGTGGCCTGGTAGAGGGTGATGAACTTGCGCTGCTCGCCGGGCTGCAGAGGGGTCTTGCTGCGCAAGGCACGGGCAATGGCCCAAGAAAGACCGGTGACCTGCGTGGCGAGGCCGAGATCGGCCGTGTCGGAGGCTAGGATGGGCGAGATGACTTGTTTCCAGATGGACTTTGCGGTTGGTGACCAAGCGGCGAGGACGCTGGCATTCTGGGGCTCGGAAAAATCCACGACGGAGAGGGACCACGCAATATTGTTGAGGGCGGAGAGGGCATGGCCCTGCATGGCCATGGCAAGTTCATTTGAGGGTTGGGACGCGGCAATGCGGATGAGCTCGGGTAGCGCTTTTTCTAGCAGCGCTTGCAGAACGGGATGATCATCAATGTTTTCGTCGTCATCGCCGCCAAGGACCATATCCATGTCGGCTTGCATTTCTTCAAGGGTCATCTCGTCCTCATCTTCCTCCTCGTGCATTCCCTCGCCCCCGCTCTCTGAGTTTACATCATCATCCGCCTCGTTCATATCTAGGTCATCGTCCACGGCTTCTTCTTGGGGAGCAGGTGGTTTGTTCTTGCCAGCAGGGTGGGAAGCTTCCGCAGGGCCACCCATGGCAGCAGTCAGGCTGGTGCCAATAGAGGCAATGGTCTCGAGGGCAAGCTGCTGGTACTGGGCCGGGTCGGACCAGCTCTCGCCGGTCGGCGGCGGCTCATCAGCAGAATACGAAGCGAGAACTTTGGTAAGAGTGGGTATTAAAATGGACTGGTCGACTTTGGTGGGCACGGATGCATCTTTTAACGCCTCCAACGAGGCAAAAAGGTTGTGTAAGACGGCGCAGGCCAAGACGCCCTCCCCATCGAGTCTGTCCTTGAGCGACAGGAGCGTCTCAAAGGTGCTGGTGCCGGAAACGCTTATAGCTTGTGCCAACTTGTCGTTGTCCTCGCACAGCAACATGAGGCAGGCTAGGGCGTCGGATCGGAGTGTGGATACGCCGTCGGATTCGCCCGAGATATCGTTATGTTTTGTGATGAGGACGACGAGAAGCTGTGTAAGCGTAGTGTTGGATGCGATAGCCTCGAGCATGTCGTCACCGGCCTCGGCCAAGGCTGTTAGGAGGGACAAGAGAGAAGCGATAATGCTGATGATTGTGTGTTGTTCGGCTTTGGGGAGTTTAGAAAAGGCTGGTTCGGTGGCGGTGATTCTCTGTATGAACTGCAGGTCCCAGTTAGTATTCAAGGACGTGCGTGTGTGTAAGAGAGACCACCAGCCGTGAAAGCAACTCACCTTGTTTGAAGCAAACTCAATGGCCGTCAGGACATCTAATCGGAAAAGGTGAATGCAGAAATCTGCTTCTTCTTCTTGGGCAAGCACCTGCAGGATGCCCCATCCTGCAGCGCGGCTCTCGAGAGCTGTGTCGGTGATGGTCTCGTTGAGGACGGTGTGGACGATTTGCTCGCGAAGCAGCAGCTTGCGGCACTTGGTGTCGTGGATAATGTTGGAGATGGCAGACGCGGCGGCGGTGCGCTTCTTGGTGTCGGTGCTCTTGAGGTCCTTGATGACGGGGAGAATCTTGGACTCGCGCAGGGCGGCGAGCTCTGGGTCCGAAGGCGGCTTGACGGGTTTTGCGATGGGATCTTTGCGCGCAGCGGCGCGGTTGCGTCTAGATTTGGCCATGGTGGGGAAGGGTCAATCTTGTATTTCCAACTCGTTTCTAGAAGCGCTCCAGGGGTTGCGAAAGAGGGATAGTGGTGAAGCTATTTGGACATTTGACTGAGAAGACAAAATTATCGTCGTTGCCCCACCAAGCCTCCAAAATCTTTTTGACCCAACCTCCAACCTCCAACCCCTCCCTCTACCTACCCTAGAGTACCTACTAACCCTTAGTAGGAGGTATACCTACCTAGTAGGTATACAGCAGCGACGCGGCTAAGCTCTCTCCAGTGGAGTCGCAGCGCAGAAGAGGAGTAGTTACAGTGGAGAAGGCGCTGTAGTCCAGTGGACTCGGCTGATCCACTCCCGCTACAATGCCCTACAAGGCAGTCAAGGCACGCTAGAAACTACAAGTTCCAGGCACAACCTGAAGCGCGAACTCGACACCTTCTCCAACTCGTCCAGCCGCTCCTAAGAAAGCCTGTACTTTTCCTGGCTTCATCTCCCGACAACGCTGTCCCCTCCCGACGTCGACGCCGACTTTACATTTATTTCTTGGCCCGTTGCCTGTTACCGAGCACCATATATTTTTCACATTCGGAAACGCTCTGATACTTGTCGTTATATCCTTTGCGGCGCAATGTGACATGCTTGCTCCCTCAATATCTTGATTTACCCCGTTGAGCTCTGCGCTTCCCAAAAGCGCCATGGCGTCGTCTTCGAGCCATCGCTGGTTCCCCAAGAATGAGAGCCTCGCCAAAAGGGACGACGATCTCAATCTACCCCATCATCATGGACCTGGCTGGCAAACTCGCAGACCTCGGGGACGCTGGCTTCGCTATATCGGCTACGCGCTGTTCGTCGTCGGCCTCGTCTCCCTGCTTCGGCACATGACCTACTCGCCCGAGGAAGATATAGTGCGCCCATATTCGCAGTATCGAAACAACCACCCGAAAGCGGCGGCTATGCCAACAAGGCTCACTGCCCCAGTGGCGACACCTAAACCTCCAGCCGTCGACCCGAAGCCTACCGACCACGCCCCCGAGATACCCGCCGCAGACGAAGCGCTCGACAATGCACGACATTTTAGGGGCAAGCTCAAGTTCAAGGCGCTCACTGCAAGCATTCGACAGCTGAGCTCGGCCCCTCTCGGCACGGGATTCAACACTGTCATGTTCGCGGCCTCCAACCTGCAGAGCGCAGCAACCGTACTCCCAATGGCGTGCGAGAGAGCAACATCCCGAAAGGATCGCGTCTTCTTTGTCCTTTTTGGCGATAGCGATATCAAGCTGGAAGACCTACTCAAGATCAATGGCATTCATGAGTCTTGCAAGGTCATGACCATCGGTTAGTCCCTGATTACCATGAGTGAGCGCACACTAACAGTCTCTATAGATGCTCGCGCCGACCAGAGTCGCCAACTAAGCAGCCCTAGATTGGCGCTTGCTGCCGCGCGTGCAATGTGTAAGCTCATCCAAGAAAGGCTGTAGTCACGTCATCTAACATGAGCAGTTTACCTCGCCACATATCTGAGGCCTCTAGCTGTTATTGTGGATGGCTCCTCCACCGAGGACCGTCCATTTTTAGACGGCATAAAGGATCAGATGACAGACGCTCTTCGAGTCACTTTGATAGAGCTGCCTGCGAGGGCCCAATCTCGTCTGGCATGGATGTCTCAGTTGGAGGCCACTGCATTAGCTTGTAAGTACCGAGATAAAAAAAAAGTCCAACAAACTACGACTAACTTTTTACACAGCATGGAATGACGTACATTTTGACATTATAATTCATGCGCCACCAACAGGAACCGGAAACCTCAAGCGTCTGCTGCGGTCACTTGCTGCGGCTGATTTGGCTGGACACAGCGTCCCACACATGACTGTCGAGCTGCCCCCAACTCTCGACATTTCGCTAGAGAGGTTTCTCTCTACTTTTCAATGGCCTCGGCCCAGGCTTGCCGGCTCCCACCCCAGCATGCTGACGCTGCGACATCAGATTCAGCACGAAAAGCCCAGCCCGAGCGAGAGCGCGGTCCGTCTGCTCGAATCGTTTTGGCCGAGCGATGCTACCAACAGTCACGCTCTAATCTTATCACCTCATACGGAGGTATCTCCGCAATTTTTTCACTGTATGTCTTGATAAACTCGGATGGGAAGGTCATGACTGATTGCAAGTAGACGTTAAATATATGCTGCTCTCCAGGCGTTACAGCAATGATGGTCCGGCTGACCTCATATTTGGCATGTCATTTACGGTGCCCAAGACTCGTATACAGAATACGAAACCATTTTCTGCGCCAGAATCCGACAAGGGAGACTCATCATTCCTATGGCAGGCACCGAGCAGTGACGCCATGCTTGTCTTCGGGGATAAATGGACTGAGCTGCACGGCTATGCATCACGGAGCCTAGACGCGCAAAAGGCAGCGACATCTGTGCCCAGCATGGCGCAATCAAGAGACGTTGCGGAGAACAAGCCTGCTTGGCTGGAGTATATGCTACAGCTTTGTCGTCTTCGCGGCTACTTTACCGAATACCCAAGCAAAGAGACGGCTGATGCCATTGTCGGTGTCTATGCCGATCTACCAGATGTGCCTGACGGCCGTGACAAGGGCAAAGAAGACACACGACTCGAAGCACAAAGAGACAACCACTTTGATGCCGGATCGCAGGCGGATATGCTCAGCACGCTACCGGATGGCGGTGCCATCCCAGGCCTGCACACGCTACCCATTTTGTCATGGGAGGGAACAGCAAGCACCTTGCATGATATTGCGGAAGAGTCCAAGAAGCAAGCGACCGAGTTTCGGCGACAGATTGGTACATGCACAGATTCGGATTTGGTTGTGCAGAAAGCCGACAGGTCTGCAGCGGACCTGTTTTGCGCAGCTAAGGACAGTGCGCCATGAGCGAAGGTCAAATAGTGTCCTTATTTCTTGTTTATATTTCACTTTGAACGCCTTGATGTCGTAGATTTGATCTTGTTTCATGAAATGATTTGAATAATACATGCATACATTGCGCAGCGGGTTCATCTAGTTGCTTTTGTTGAATCCCTCCTGCTGTTGATGACGAGCAGGACTATGCAGGTGCCAAAGATGCAAGCGGACAGGAACCCAAGAACCTGTGATTCGATAGATTAGCGATCATTGTTGGTCGAAGATGTAGAGTTGTGTACTGGGCAGCATACTGTTTGCGTTCTCCATCCAGACTGCACAATGGCGGCCCTCTTGCTATAGAGGTTGACAGTGCCTGCGTTATTGCCGGGTCGGTCAGTATCAACAGCGCGAGCAAACGACGAGAACTCGGAGGAGGGGGAGGGGGTTGTGCATACGTATATAGTTTGAGATGCCCACGGTCAAGATTAAAACGGCCAGCAGCCAAAAGATGGCGCCGAGCGGCTTGGCAATCTGCTTCTCGAGCATCGTGGGCTGCTGCTTGAGGTGAAACGACAGCGTCATGGCCATGGACACAATGGCCATGAGCACCGACAGCCGCAGGTACGAGAGGAATGCTATTCCATCTGGTCAGTCTATACAACGTACATGGCGGTTGGCTGCCTTTTTTTTTTTTCTTTCTTTCTTCTTTACTTACTGCGTTCGTTGGCACAGTGGTCGCGTGCGTCGCTACTCTCATTGTCAAAGAGCAGCGCGCCTAGGATGGGCCAGCGGAAAAAGGTCGACGTTCCGGCATGCCCGGCTCTGTACGCGGTGTGAGCTGTTTTTTTATTTATCTTTAAAATAGGCGCCCGGTTTTCCGTCTCGGCGGAGGACGAAAACCAGGGGAGGAGACTCACCCGATCTGGCCGACGTGGACGGGCTGGTAGAGCGACGAGATGGGCACGCAGGACCGCGTCGTCTGCGCCTCGTTGTCGACCTGAGGAGCAGCGGCCGACATGGTATTTCGGACTCGTCAAGGGGGTGTTTTGCCGCTCTGGTCGCCGAGGGGGGTCTTGCTGGGCGGCTGAATGGTGAAGAACCGAGGCCCGTGCAAAGTCGAAAAAGTCCGGCTTGGCGTCTAGGTCATGAACTGGCGGGGTTGCGTCATTCCGGAGCCGCGGTCACAAGTCAACAAAGATACTTCTTATCTGAAGTATACACAAGTGGATTTTCTTTTTTCTTTTTCTTTAAAAAAAAAACGGAAAACAGAAAAACTATTTCTTTCATACAAAGTTGTCGGGAGCAATTTTTGTAACTCGAGCCTAGATCATGTGTTAAGCGCCCACTTGCTGCATTGGCTCCTCCGCCGGGCCTTTTGTGTACTGTTGACCAGTAAATGAATTTTACATGACAAGATAATTATAGCTATCAGAATCTCGCCACTAGATGTCTATAGGGGCCCCAGAAAGTATTCCAGTACACTCGTATACGCTCGGCCTTGTCATTCCAAGGTCCATAGTAGAGCAGGTCCAGTCAAGACAGCCTGGATTCTCCAAATTTCGACCAAGTTTCTTTGACGGACATTCAGAACGTAGATGAATCAACGGCCGGCAGGCGTACCCTGATATCCCGTAAATTGTCGTATAAGCTTGCTATGCAGCACCTTGCAGCTCGCGCCACCTGCAAGCCGCCAGCACTAGTACACTTGTAGTTATCCCGAGCCGACTATCCTCGTCGTATATAAAGGAGGGATCGAGTTGCGCCTGGTTGTCCCCTTCGATGTAACGTTTCCATGCTTTTTTTTTGGTAGCGGAAGCTTGTCAAAACTTCTCCCGCCATGAGGATTCTGATAGCTCTGTGTGTCAGTGGCGGCTTGTTCGCCACGCCGCCCCGACAGACGGCATCCGAGCGCTGGCGGATCGCTTCCTGGACGGAAAAGGAGACGCTTTCGAATTTGCCTTGTCAGAGAACAGCGGCAACTGGTCGCGGTGGAACGCGCCGATCAACGACAATTACACAGTGTCTGCGACAAAGGGCGGCAAGATCCATATCCGGGGCACCAGTCTGAGTGCTCTGGCTCGCGGGTACAACCAGCAACTTGAAAGTCGGCTGTGAACAAAGGCTAACTCACAAGTAGCTTGCGGCACTATGCGAATGAGGTGCTTCACATTGATGACTTCTGGTTCTTTGATCAGAGCCATCACCTCCCCTGCCATTTGCCGCCTCCCGGACAACCGATTGCCGGTTCCAGCTCCGTTCCATGGCGCTACAACCTCAACACTGGTAAATTCTTTGCACTTGTAGCTACAAAACGTACAAGCCATACTGATATTTCTCCATGTAGTGACTTTTGCCTACTCTTTCGCCTGGTACCAATGGAGCGACTGGGAGAAGCTGCTCGACTGGGCCGCCCTGCACGGCGTCAACTTCCAGCTGGCCTGGGTAGGATACGAAAAGATTTATCTCGACAGCTTCCGCCAGCTCGGCATGGCCGACGATGACATCCTCGCCTTTTTCAGTGGCCCGGCCTTCCAGCCCTGGAACCGCTTCGGCAACATCAAGGGCACCTGGGGCCCCGACGCTGGCCGCCGGCCGCTGTCCCTGTCGTGGATTGACCAGCAGTTCGCGCTCCAGAAGCGCATCGTCGCGCGCATGGTCCAGCTCGGCATCACGCCCATCCTGCCCGCCTTTCCGGGCTTCGTGCCCGACGCCTTTGCGCGCCTGCGGCCCGGCGCGGACCTCGTCCGGGCCCCCGCCTGGGGCGGCCTCCCCGCCGACAGCCCCAACACGCGCGCCCTGTTCCTCAGTCCGCTCGATGACGCGTACGCTGAGCTCCAGCGGCTATTCGTAGAGGCACAGATCGAGGCGTACGGCAACGTCACCAACGTGTACGCCATGGACCAGTTCAACGAGATCAACCCCGTCTCCGGAGCCACCGACTACCTGTCCGCCGTGTCCCGGCGTTCGTACGCCGCACTGGCAGCCGCGAATCCGGCCGCGGTCTGGCTTATGCAGGGCTGGCTGTTTTACCTGAGCGAGGGGAACTTTTGGACGCAGGAGCGCATCGAGGCGTACCTGCGCGGGCCCGAGGACAGAGCCGGAATGGTCATTCTCGACCTGTTTAGCGAGACGGCGCCGCAGTGGCAGCGGACGGGGAGCTACGCGGGCCGGCCCTGGATCTGGTGCCAGGTGCATGATTTCGGCGGCAACCAGAATCTTTTCGGAAAGATTACCAACACGACTGTCAATCCCATGGAAGCACTGCGAGAGTCTGACTCCATGGTCGGACTAGGTATAGCCACCGAGGCCTACGAAGGCAACGAGGTGCTATACGACCTCTTTTTCGACCAGGGCTGGTCCGCGACGCCGATTGACACCGTGTCCTACTTCCACGACTGGACGACCCGACGGTACTCGGGCGTGCGCCAGCTGCCGGCCTCGCTCTACCAGGCGTGGGAGCTGCTGCGCGTCACTGTCTACGACTACCGCGCCTCGGACCTCATCGGCGTGCCCGTGTCCGTCTACCAGCTCGAGCCCAACCTGACCGGCCTGTACAACACGACGACCGGCAAGCCGACCGCACTGCACTACGACCCCGCGGCGCTGCCGCCCATCTGGCGCCTCTTTGTCGCCGCCGCCGCCGCCCAGCCGCGCCTCTGGGCCGAGCCCGGATTCCGCCTCGACCTGGTCGACGTGATGCGCCAGGTGCTGAGCAACGCCTTTGGAAGGCTGTACGCGGACCTCGTAGCGGCGTTTACAGGAGGCGCGCCGCCATCAGAGATAGCCCAGCGCGGCCAGAGAATGCGCGCCGTCCTGGGCGACGTGGACGCCTTGCTGGCGACGCAGCCGCACTTCTCGCTGCGACGGTGGCTGAACGCGGCTCGCGCGTGGGGGGAGAGCACGGGAGAGAATGCAGCGATCGCGTACGAGGCGCGCAGCCAGGTGACCATTTGGGCGCCCGGGACGCTCCTCAACGACTACGCGGCCAAGGCGTGGTCCGGGCTCATCGCGACGTACTACGACGAGCGCTGGCGCATCTTTGTGGACAGACTGGTGGACGCGGCAGAGAATCATGGCGGAAGGCTGGATTTTGCAGCGCTTCACAAGGAGATGAGTGAGTTCCAGACGGCGTGGCAGACCAAAGGATACGGCGTTGAGGGCGAGGCTGCAGCCGACAGCGCGGCAGACGTGCAGGCTCTTGTTGACTCGATCAAACAGCGTTGGCAGGATATATTTTGATAGACGGTGCAAAGTAATAGAGTGCTCATGGAGTCGATTTCTCACCATGAAATTTCCTGGCGGCCGGAGGATAGAAATTCCATGCCCATAGGGGCAGGAGTTGGTGTGCAATGTGAACATGATGTAAATGAACTCTTTGAATATAGTTTGAAAATGATCATTATTATGAGAGCGATAGACAGAAAAGGGTATAATTTTGAATATAACGGAGACCCGAATGCTGATGTGTAGTTGTTAGCATGACGCAGATGCAACTCTTGCCGCTCCTCTTGTATATTCGACCTATCGTACACAGTAACAGAGCCACTCTTGCTTCTATTCAGATGCGAACCCCCAGATCGACTGCCATCGGCTGTCATCGCTCCTCAATGGGCCTTCTAGTCGGCCAAATCGCGCTGGGAGACCAGTGTTGGCCTCTGGCAGGCAGATCCATTCGCGCACGCAGTCGGGCACTTCTTCTTTGATGTGGGCAATACAGATGAGCGCCTGCTGGTCCGTCAAGCCGCCCACGGCCACGTCATCCGTCTGTGAAATTTGACTCTCCACAACCTTGCCGTCAGCAATGGTTCTAGTCTCGCCCGCGGTAAGAAACAGGCTGCACTTGTCGCGCACGGCATCGTCCATGCCGCTAAACGCCTCATCCAGGACGACAATGTCTGCGCCTTTGATCATGGAGCGGATAAACAGCGCCACGCGCTGCGCACTAAACGACATTTCGCCAAACATGTAGTCGTCTGCCCACTTGAGGTCATCCTCTTGGCCGGCTGTCGTGCCGGCGCCGCTGACGGGTCGCAGCTCCGGCGCAAACCAGCGCAGCGCCACGTCAACCTTTCGTTTCGAGGCTGCGTCCAACGTGGCCTTTGTGCCAAATGTCAGCGCCCACGCATTCTCCACAACCGCGCGGATGGAGTGCCCGCGAGGCATGTGCTGATGCACCTCGGGGCTCGAGTGTCCCACACGGGCTTGGATATCCCAAAACGTGAGCGGCCTCTGGGCGGAGCCGGGCTCGGGGATGCGCGAGCGTCCAAAGAGCTTGACGGGCTGCGAGTATGTCTGGGGGTGGTCGGAGCTGAGCATGGAGACAATGGTGGTCTTTCCAGAGCCGTTGGGACCAAAGACGCCCCAGCGCTCGCCGCGGCGGACGGTCCACACGAGGCCCTGCTTGTCTTGGCCGTCTATCTGCTGTGTCCAGTTTCCTAGCACGACCTTGTCCTTGTAGCTGATTTTGCAGCCGTCCATTTCCACCAGAGGCTCCGCGTTCGAGGTAGACTCTTGTATCGTGGCGCCTTTGCTGTTCGCTGTAGAGGAAGGGCCCGTAGAGGAGAGGACCTTGCCAACCTCGGCCAAGGTCTGCAGTGGCATCTTCTTGTCTTCGGCCAACGTACCGGCCTGCACGCCCTGGACATACCTACGCAGCCCATCCAGCACAACGCCCTTGGGGCCCATGGATCCAATCTGACAGTCGCTGCGCAGGTAGATCAAGTGCGTGATCCATTCCGGCAGCGGGTCCTGTGGCCTCGCGCTCAGAATCAACCTCGGGCCCGCCTTTTCTGAGAGCGACTGCAGCAGCGGGCTGAGCCCCGACACCGTCGGGGGGTCAAGACCCATGAACGGCTCGTCCAGCAACAGCACCTCGGGCTGCGTCAGCAGCGCCCGCGCGATGCGCGCCCGTCTACCCTGGCCATTGCTGAGAAACGTCACCGGAAGATCGAGCAGGTGGTGCAGCTTGAGGTCCGCCACGACGCGGTCCAGCAGCGCGGGGAAGACGGTGCCGTCCAGCGACGTCTCGAGCGGGTTGAGCTCCGTGTTGCCGAGCAAGAAGTCGCGCAGCGAAAAGTCGGTAATTTCGCGGTGCGACTCGTAGCGGGCGGACAGGAACGCCGAGGTGGCGGTGGCCGACGCAGAGCCGTCGGCGTCGAAGCCCACGTACTGGATGGCGCGGTTGGGGCTCCGGAGGCGCGTCGACACGGCGTCCGAGGACAGGTAGGGGTAGGACCGCGCCGTTGGCGGGTCGCAGATGAAGCGTCCGCGGAGGGCCTGCAGGAGCGTCGTCTTGCCGGAGAGGGAGGAGCCGACGATGCACCAGTGCTGCTGTGGCGCGGCGGCGCTCGAGGGCAGCTCAAAGGTCAAGTCGCTAAAGAGCGACGGGTTGGGGTGCTCCGAGAGTGCGTTGGGGTGGCGCCGGTAGAAAGTGCCCTTTGCGATGCGGATGATGGGCAGCCGCGCGTTGGAGGGCTTCATGGCGCGCCAATTGGAAGCATTCGAGCTGATACGGTCCGATTTGTCGTGGTAAAAACTGGTGCAAGTGTCGATGGATGGTTGAGCTGGCCGTTTGGCGGCGGACAGGGAAGTGGGTTGACTTGGGCGCGGTATCGGCGATTTGCACCACCGTCACAATAGGCCGGCCAACACATAGGTATCAAGTAGAATGCTGCAAACTTTGCCGTCGCTGATATATCCATTTTACTACAACACTAGTAGAATTACAGAGTCAGAAATGTACATGTCGCTAGTCTGAATCCTCGGCCTCAGCCTCTCGGTCAAATCCACCAGAGGTTGCTACAAAGACGACAGCACCGCATAGACAGCAAATACAACCAAGGGCAAGATATGGTAGTCCCGACCACGCCTTGCCTCTATCAATCCCAAGCTTGAACAGGGCATCAAACAGCGGCGCACTCAATAAGCTGCCTGTGGTTGCAAGGACTCTGGTCGTCGCGAACATGGCTGCTGTATGGTCTTTGCAGGCTAGCTGTGACAAGAGGCCCAGTATGCCGCCGTGGTAGGCGTTAATGAGGGCGTATAGGGCCAGCGCTACCATAAACAGTCCAACGTCTGGGGCCAGCCCAATGCCGACGAGACCAGCGGCAGCAGTCACAATGCCCCAGCGAACAAAGGTTGTGTCTGTTTGTCGCGCAGAGAAACCGGAGGAGAGTAGTGCATGTGCCGCCAGAGGCAGCACTAACACATTGAGCGAGAAGTGGGAGATGCTTTCTACAGCATATATCGTAGTTACCTGTAGAGGACATGGTCAGTTGTCTAATAAAAGGCTTAAGTCTAGTAGCGGGCGTAGTCGGCAGCGTACCTTGTCAGGCGCCCAACGGTAGCGATGGCTGACGTATAGAATTAATGACCCCATAGCTTGTGCATTGAGTGCCATGACGAGAAGCGTAGGCAAAAGAATGGCGAGTCTTTTATTGTGCCAGAAAAGAGCCGCCATGGACGTGGTAAACTGCGTATAAGCGGCAGCCAAGGAAACGCGGATCCTTTGCGCGGCAGTCTGAGCAGCGATTTCCTCCTCGACGGCTTCTTCGTTGTAAGCAGTCCAGCTCAGATGCACCGTTTCCGGCAGGCAGAATGCGCATAGAGTGGCAAATACAAAGACGCCAAAGGCACCGATCAGTACGGACCAGGGTCCAAATCTGTCAGTAATAAGGTCCCGTACTTTAAGCCCGATCTGCGCAGCGAGAATGTTGCATGCCGCGAGATGAAAGAAACAGGTCGAGCTGTAGAGAAATGTTAATATTTTATTTGGCATATGGAGTTTTTCACGAAATTACCGTTGAGCTTTTAACGTCACGTCAGTAAGGATAGTGTATACGATGGCGAAGAAGGCGGTTCCGCCACCAGTAAAGAGCTCGAATGAGGCCGAGAGCCATGTTAGTCTGAGGGAAAACACCTGTGGGAGCCCGTCTGTACAGATTGTCCATTAGAATTATTTGCTTGTTACCATGAGAAATCCAACATACATATCAACATTCTAGAGCCGACGTTGAGAAGGCTGCCCATGAGCGGGAGCACCAGAAATGGCCTCCGGCCCCATCGATCCGCCGCGATTCCCATCGGGATCGGCGTGACGACGGCCGCGACGGCCGCCAGAACTGCCTCGCCGGCGCCGACGCGATCGAGATCCTCCAGCACAAGCAGCCCACCAGCGGCGCGGTGCAGGTCCTCGGCGGCCAGCTCGGCCAGCAGCGACGCGGCCTGGTGCGCGGCGGCCATGAGGAAGCAGACGACGGCGACATGGGCGGTGCTCGGGGGGGCGGAGAAGACGACGGATCGCGCGTCGCTTTGGCGGCTCTGGATGCGCAGCAGCGGGCTGCGCTCCGAGTTGGTGGCGCGCGACATGCCCGAAGGGAGCTGGCTGGTGCGTGTGTCGTCTAGTTGGGCATGTGGAGATGCACGGGAAAGAGAAAAGGAAGTTGCTTCAAGAGGGTAATGGGAAGATTGGAAGAAGAGAAAACGGCGCAGTTGCATCGACGGGAATCCTTTGAATCGCACGACTAACACGGATCGAGGTCTAGACTGCATTCGGCGTCGTTGGGACGGCAAGACAAACATGCACGCCACCCACCACCGTAACTAGCATGATTGTTCCCATTAGTGACTGACATGAACACAAAGTTATGACTAGTGGATGAATTCTTCAATTGTGGTTGGTTGGTTGGAGAGGCTTGACAACCAACCCATCATCTCTCCCGCAGCTCAGCTCGTCAGTGAAGCTACCCAGCAACTGCCACTGCCCGGCGCGGCCCCAAGAAGCAAAAAGTACGCACCAATAGGCTCGGGTTCAATAACAAGTGCTACTGCTCCGTCAGCAATCTCCAGAGTACCCTTATTCTCCAACAAGGCTCATCATCACTTCGCTGTACACTGCAATTCCAACCCTACCTAATCAGTGTGTTTGGATGCGCTAGCCTCGAGCCGCCCATTCGCGACAACGACGATCGTTATCAAACTATTCCGTGTCTTCTAGTACTAATGGTCAATTCCTTGAAAATTGGCTGGGAATTCTCTACTCATATTTACTGTGATGAACACATACATTCTTGCACGGCTTTGGCTGGCGGGAGCTGTCACTCCTAGTGCAGTATCATATCGAAACTGTACCATGCACAGTCAACATATTATTACCAAGAATTCCACGACTATCCGTCGGTTTAAGAGTTTTCGATTCCTTTTACCCTTACTATTTTTCCAGCCGCTTCTTAATACACCCGCCAGCGTCACAGCGTCCGCGACGGTCTGCAACCAGATATATGGGTCTTACCCTGCAGCTCACGCTATGATTGGACAGTTCCCCTGTACACGAAGCTCGCTGGTAGCCTGCCAGATCCCAAGCATCCCAAGCTTCTCCAGCACAGGCAAACGTAAGCTGCACCATCAATCAACACCGGCGCCTCCCATCACGACACGTCCCGATATTGTCTCCATCCCGAATCGCAGCGACAAAATACAACCAACTCTATACAATCAAAACCCCAGCGCTTCCTCACAATGGTAAGCTCTACACCTCACGCCTCCCCGTTCTCCTCGCCATCATCGTCCTCCCCCAACCGCCCATCTCCATCCCACCACTCGCTCACCCCCCCCCTTCGTCAACGCAATTTTAGTTCGCTAACACCTTCACCAAAGTCGATGCGCTTCATCCCCGGCAACGAGGCTGCCAGCAGCTACTCCCACACCGGCGGCGCCTCCCAGCAGGCCTCGACCTCGGCCCCCTCGGCGCCCGGCCTCCACGACACGCTGCGGTACGGCGTCGGGCCGTCCGCCTGGGACGCGCAGACGAGCCGCGTCACGTCGGCGCACCCGCTCGAGTCGCGCCTCAAGAACTGGGAGGCCTCGCAGGAGGCGATGCGCATGGAGTCGCTCCGCCGCACCTTTGGCATGGCCGAGCCCCTCCGCCGCGGCATGGAGCTCAAGACTGTCCGTGACGGCACCTGGCGGCCCCTGGTCCTCGGCTCCGGCCTCCCCAGTGTCCACGAGGACATTCTTCGCGGACGCGACGACACCATCACCTGGGAGGACGTCTTCACCGGCGACGAATCGAGAGGCGTCGCCGGCTTCCACGAGGAAATGGAGAAGAAGTGCAAGGTTTAGATAGAACATGGTGCTCGGATAGACAAGTGCGATATGCAACAATAAAGAGGATAATGACTTGACCTCAACAGCTGGCCGGGGTCAAATGTTTCATGTACAACACATACCATTCGTTGCCACAATGATAATTGACATCACATCACACCAGTGACATTCTTAAAACACTGATAAATAGTATAATATGACCAACGCCAATTCAGCTCAGGCGCTAGGTGCTAACATGGTCTCACGCTCAGCGCAGCTGGGCCCGGCGAAATAGTACCTATGTTGTATCCTGTTATTTTCTCAGTGTGAATACCATCCCAAGTCAAGTAGCCTTGCCACGCCCTTACGAGGCACAAGGCACGAAAAAATACAAGCAAATATACAGGGGGGACAGGCAGAAAAGGCTCGTAAAAAAGCAACGCTATAAAATGAATCAAACAGAAACAGGAATAAAAGACCGAGTTCAAGACTCCCAAATCCCCAAATCTTTCGGCAAATAAAAGAGGGCTCCCAGTCGCTTCACGGTAAGCGATGTATATGATTGTCCAAAATGTGTATGTAAAAGGAATGACACAGGTTGTATGTGTCGGTACCCCAAGGGTAATGAATGTCGCCAAAGCCTCTTTTGTGTGCCGTGGCTGATGTAGCCTTTGTATTTCTTATTTCTGGCGGTTGTGCCGTGTTCCTGCAGATTCAAGACTGCATCCACGGAGCATGAGATATATAACATGGTGAGGTGAGGTGGCGGTACTGGTGGGCACATGCACCGTCTTCAGGCGCATGTGTCAAGTATTTATCCACGGCGGCCGTCTATAGAATCACACAGCACGAGCCTCCGGATCTTGAGCGTGAACCGTCACCACTTCCAGCGCCGAGACTCTTACCGCCTGGCTTGGTCTCTTCCTCATCCAGGTCCTGAGGTCGGATGCTCATGTGCACCACGTTGGGGGCCTCCTGGCTGAATTGATATTCTGCGAGTCATCAGATTAGTTTCGTGTGGTGGAGTAGGCATTTTCACAAGTTCGTTGGACATACTCCTGAGTTGCTCCTTGTCATCCAAAAGCTTTCCAAAGTGAATAAGACGTATGCTGCTGGGACTTGCAGGCTTGGGCTCCCAATCACTCCGCCACTCTCTCAATATCAATTCTTTGAGAGTATATATACTAATACTGAAGGGATCCGGATGTCCGTGCTCGGTTTCGTCAGGCATCACCACGTTTCTTCGAGATAGATACTTGGCATCGAGTCTGTAGGGATGGCGGGTGCCAGACGTCAAGAGAAGAGTAATGTTGCACACGGGAGGGGCACCAGGTTCTGTTGAGGCGCCAGAGTTGATGTGCTCCTGAGCAGGGCCGATTGCGTCGTCGACCTCCTTGGCGGGCGGTTCTGGACCCTTTTCGACACCATTGCCCGCCTTTACCGGTACCTCGGGCGCAGAGGTGGAAGCAGAAGCCGCTGAGGTCTGCTCGGGCATATTTGTGGTGTCGATGGCGTCGGGACCTGGACCATTGTCGGGCGCGACGTGCTGCGCAGAGCTCGTGGCTTCGGTCGAGCGGCGAATGCTTTCGAGAGGAACCGAATCAGTCGAGGCGGCAATGGCACCGGCGGCGGGCGCGAGGGCACCGGTGGCTTTGATTGAAGCCGTCTCCGAAGTGGCGGCAGCAGACATGATGGAGGAGACGGACTAGACAAATCGATGCGTTGGACCACGATGCTGGGGGAGGATGGCAAATGTGCCTGATAGGGGGCAGGGACGGAAGAGGCGAGGTTGCAGTTCGTGGCCGGCAGTCGTGATTCAAGATGCGTGGCTCTTCGACTTTAGGTGAATAATAAGACGGATGGTTTTGGAGAGTCGTCTTGTGTTTGGAGGCGCTTGTTGAAGATGGCGAAGCCAACCTGGGTTGCGAGTCGCAGGATGGTTTGACCACGCGAGGTGGGGACGGGGAGGATGCGGCTACAGCGGAGGAGCCTAGCGTGGGAGGGCGATCAGAGGCACTTGTCAATGAGGGGATTAAAATAAAATGGGCTACAGGACCGGTTGGGACGGGATGGATGGCGATTGGGGGGAATGATTGAATCGAGGAGCAGGATGAAAGAGCAGGAGCAAAGATGGATTGGAGCGGGTTATTTCGAGGAGGGAAGGGTGATGGATGGGTGATGGGCAAGATTCGAGGTGGATTGGCTGATTGCAGATTGGAGGGGGGTGCATGGTGGTGCGTGGTCACTGGTTGTGCACAAGCCTTGGCCTGGGCTGCAGAGACGAGGCGCAGAAAAACGAGGAGATAGTACTAGGTATTGGGTAGGTAGCTATAACAGGTGGTTATTCAGGTCCATTTATTCTCTTCACCTACTTCCAAGTGCCAAAACCTACCTATTGGTAATAGTATGGTTATCGAGGCGTCACAACCTCCGGCTGCAACGGGAGCCAGCCAGAAGTACCTAAACGGGGCATCCACGCCTGTACCAATACCAACCTTGGAGGCACTAAATGCCCTGCTTGCAATTAGTACATCGACGCTCTGTTTCCGATCACATCCATCAATAAAAACGAGGCTTTTTTCTTCGCTAAATTATAATAATAAATGAGCTGAGCAAACTTTCTTCTTTGACCCTCAGCTCTTCCTCGGTAAGCTCTCGCGTCACCACACGTTGGATGGCCCGATACCGTACGCAGCCAGCATCGACCAGCAGAGGCAAACTCTAACTAACGCAACGGTGTTGCTTCGCCCTGGTTTCTCGTTACTACATGTTAAGCCTTGTTGTGCTACCGGCCTGTTTGGCCCCTGGCACCCTAAGAGATTCATACATACATCTGTGTTGAAAGATCCTGCCCTGTGTCGGCACCGCAGGCTCTCGCCGCCGGCCGGCCCTCTCTATAGCCAGCCAGTGGAGTCCCTGCGCCGGCCACACCTGCAAATTCGCCTCTTTTACAGCACTCTTCCGCCGCAACCGAACCGTTGAGTTCCATGTTGCATGATTTTGAACAGGGAGAAAATCTCTACCTTCAAGTAAAACGTACAATGCTCTCCATCCCAGACCATGCCACTCTCTAACTCAATCATGCAAGGTTTTCCCGGTGACAGTGAGAGGCGGCGGCATGGCTGGCCGTACCCCGGTCTAGATCTAAGGTAGGGTATGTATGTACTCAAGCCCCTCGTAGTTTAGCAATCAAAAGCATCAATCCACCTGTATTCTACACAGAGAATGTCACAGTGGACTATTTTCGGCATCTTCCACCAGGCCAGCTAGACGCTTATGACCTGGCTAATGCTCGTCTAACCACAAGCTACCTACACATCTACGTAACCCCACGGCCCAGACATTGGCTAGTGACTTGGCGCCGCCCGCCGCCTGCAACGGTGCTCATGACGAGCCATGCCATGACTGACATGGTAAGCTGAAATGGACGAAATAACCAACTGCGGTGGAGGCTGCGAGTTTGTTCCAGAGCATGCAAGATTGGGCGCCGGCCACCTGACGTTCGAGCCACCACCACGTCGATCCCCGCCCGCTGCGCCGGCTGTCAAACTATACAGCCACCACAACGCCTCATCGATAATGGTGTGAGCAGGGTGACATGCCATAGAGAAGCAATCAGACTACATTTAGTACCTATACGGATGCAATCCCATCTGCTTGCATGCACATCCTTCACCCAATCAATCACACAGTCGTCACACAAAGCAAGCAAAGCGCATACTACCAGTCCACAAATTTCCTTTTCTTCGTCTCAACAGTAGTAGACGTCCGTATCGCTAACCTCAGTCCTATTAGTACAAAATCTGCCCCTTTTTAAAGCATAACAAGGTCGCCGTTGCTTCCCGATCCCTGCGTTGGCTGCATCACAGCCTGCGGTGCGTGCGCATTTACCACGTAGCCCGTCACATTGCCGCCGCCAAATAAATCGTCACCCGCATCCATTCTCAAAGCTGCCATTTTCTGCGGCGCAACGCTATTAAAGTATGCATCCGCGTCGTTGAGGACTTGCTGGTTGCCGTTCGTCCCACCAGCCGTGCGACTTCTCAGGTCAATGTCTGTCGGCTGTCCACCTCTGCCAAACATGCTTATTGTCTTGTTGGTGTCAATATCCGTCGGCAGGTTCTGCTTTTGTAGTGCGGGCGAGTCGGCCAGCTTCCGCACTCGCGCTGTACGGAATACTGTTTGAACAGGCTTGAGATAGACCGTCGCCAGCGTACCCACGTTGAGGCACATTTCCTCCAGAATAGCCGGTTCCAGTTTCTCCGATTCCGCCGTGATGGGAGGCTTCTCACCCATGACAATTTGTTTCGCCAGGCCGACATCTGTAGACAGCAGCCGCCAATACATATATGCCCGGTCTCGTAAATCAGGGTTATCTGTTTCTTCAGTAGCCCATTTCAGAACCTTGGGAACGAGCTCTTGTCCTCTCGTCGGTCTCTGGATAAACAGCTTGACGGTAGCCGTGAGCAGAGCTAGCTGCACTTCAACTGGCTCCTCTGTGAATGCATATAAAAAGTCATCCAGCAGCGCATCGCTATTCTCAATGCGATCCGCGTATTCCCCAATGACCCACACCATGGCTGCTTTTGCTTCTGGTTCATCCAAAGAGTCCAAATGCTCGCATAGCGTGCTGATGATGGATTCATATTGGTTGGGGTATCGGCGGAAAATATTTCGAATGACAACTGTCGCTTCTTGAACAATGTATGTGACCTTTGTAGCCACGAGCTCCAGAAGCAGGTTGATGCATCTAGGTGCAGCTGGCTCAATCTTAATAGCCAGCTTTCCAATGGCTCGCACGGCTTTTCGCACAAAGTGAACATCGATTTCAGTGGCGTATTCGCGCAGTTCCGTCAAGACTTCGTCAATGTTCTGCTCATTGGCAAGCATGAAGATAAGCTCTAGCTTCGTGACTTTGACGTAAATTGGGTCGTTGTATTTGCAGAAAAAGACCCGAATATCATTCTTGAGGACTTCAGGTCGTCTCTGCAAAATAAGAAGCGCATTTCGTAGAGCAAGATATTGCACCTCGGGCCCTTTGGCGAGCAAAGTTACCAGCGGTGGCGACAGTTTGCGGCAGAGGGTAGAAATTTGCTTCTCGTCGGCAATGTAGTTCATGAGGTAGAGGATAACGCGAATACAGGTCAAGACAACCGCGGAATTGGAATGTGAGAGGCGAGGGGAGATGCGCTCAGCCAGGAGCGAGGCCTCCCCAGATTCTTGTGGCACATACGACATGAGCGCTTCTAGAATGTAAGTTTGACCCCATCTGTAACCAAGGTCAGCGAATTCCACCGGTATGTCAACGATAAGCATACTCTGAACAATCTGCCAAGATGGCAACCATTTTGGAAGCGTTGCTATAGTCGATTGTGAGTTTGATGGCGTCACTTCTCTCCCAAATGTCCATAAGCGCAGCCAGTGCACTGGCTACCACGGTCGGATTATCGTCTCGCAGCAGAGAGTTGAGACGCTCAATGAGATCCGATCCTTCAACCATGTCTCGGTCATGATCGTACAATTTAGCAACGGAAAAGGCGGCCGTCTTGCGTACGTACGGGTCCGAGTCTCGCAGCATGTGCTTGGCGATTGGCACAGCCGCTTCCACGAATTCTCGCACGTGTATGTATGACATGGTTCGCAGGGCGAGAGCTCGCACCAATGGGTTGCTGTCTTCCATATCCTAGAGCCGAATACATTAGACCAAATCGTCGCAGCGTACAGTTTCAGTAGACTCACAAGCTCCAATACGGGGATCGCTTTTACCGCGATCTCCGGTCGCACGCGAGCATAGTTGACCAGGTAGAGGAAGCACCTGAGACTTGTCAGTAACAGTGTATGTCAGTGGGCGCCGTAGAACCAACATTTTCTTGATCTCTAAGCTCGGAAGATTCATGCAGCCGATGACATCAGGGAAAAGTGCAACCATGTCATTGTTGCTCATGGTCATGTTGGCAACTATTCGCTTCAGGGCAATCTTCTTCATGGAATAATTCTTATCCTTCTTGCCTCCGCTGTTAAGCTCGAGGCGGAGCTCCGCAACTTTGCCCTGTCCAAATCTTAGTTTTTCGAGCCTCAGGGGCGGATTGTAGTACAGGAATAGAGCCATGATATATGCTGTCGATGCAGGGCACTTTACAGCGGCCTACATGCTCCAGGGAATGGTGTGCAGAGGATAGCGAGGGGAACTGATATGAGGGCGAGAGGGGTAGTCACAGGCAAGGGCCGGATAAGGCCAGGCAAGCGACAGATGTATGACGACTGAAGGCGGGTAGTGATGTGCTTACTCGAGCAAATAGCTTGGAGTCGCCAGCGCCATCCTTTTTGGAGGACATGATGGGCGACTGGTATTTGTAACCCCGCGCGCGCAGAGGGCGTTAGTCGGTCGGGAACTGTTGTCACGCGACAAGAGGCTGGTGTGTGCCTGTCGCTCGGGAGTGCGTATTCCGGCAAGGAGAAATGGTCGGGCGGCAAATGGTCGAGGTCCCCTCACCCAAGAGGTGTCACTTTTAGTGCAATTCAGCGTGCGCCGCGCGCCGCAGATTTTAGGAGGGGTCCTGGGATGCAGATGCAGGGGCGAGGACGGTGGTTGAGAGAGGGCAGCTCCCCGATTTGGGTCGTGGTATGGACGGCGTCGCTCGTTTGATAGGATTGGCGTGGCGGAGGGGTGTTTGCGGGTGTCGGATAATTTTGTTGATTGCAGCGTCTACATTCTCATCATGACACGCATCAGCCGTGGAAAGGGGGACCAGGCGAGCTCCTCAGCGTAATCGATAAGGCCGTCTCTGGCGGCCGAATATCCCGGCCAGCAGTTGGTGCCGAAATACAGCGCGTTGCTCAGCTAAGCTGGTGGGCCACCTTAGTACCTTCCAGGTAACGACAGCCTCAAATTGCAAGCTTGCCTTGGACCTTTACCATTCAAAGCTGTACTCGACTGTCGCGCCATCATCAACCATGGCCTCAAGCACCCTTCCCGTTCCTCAATGGGTTCAGCAGCTACAGTCACCTCCAACCGCAAAGTCCAAGGCCCCCGGAATTGTTGACCCGCCAGGTTTCGCTGGCTCCGGTGGAAACAAGGTGCGCGCTTCCTGTCCCGCGCTGGCAGCGACCAATCGCGTAAGCAACTTGGCAAGAAAATGCTAACCCGACTCGACAATGGCAGAAGCAAAAGGATTCCAAAATCGCGCCGCGAAAGCCCCCGACACACGATGAAATGGATACTCTCAAGCTCAAAAAGGCCTGGGAAGTTGCTCTGGCGCCCGCCAAGGCTCTGCCCATGACCCTCATCATGATGTACATGTCCGGCAACTCGCTGCAAATATTCAGCATCATGATGGTCTTTATGGCCTTCAAGAACCCCGTCATGGGCCTCGTCAATACCAACCAGGCCTTCGAGCGCTTCCAGACCGAGACCAACTCGGGAAAGATTCTCCAGACCAAGCTTGTATACGTGGCTATGCAGCTCGGCGCCTTGGCATTGGGTATTTGGAAAATAAACGGAATGGGGCTTTTGCCGTACGTGCTCTGCTTGATCAAGACTGGATTTCTACGAGATGCTAATCGGTTACAGAACGACGCGATCAGATTGGCTGATGTGGGAGGCTCAAAGAGAGGCCATAGAGCATGCTATCCCGGCTTTATAAAGTATTCAATTCGAGTCATGGTAATGTCTATAAATGCGTCTATCAATGCAAAATTCAACGTATGCAGATATGCTGCTTGTCGGGACGATGCTAGTTGCTCCTACACTCGGAATCGCACAAATCTCATAGCGATTCCTTGAGCTTTCTTTGTTCTTGCCGCTGGCGCTTCTCTGCACGCCATCGCGGCCCGACCTTTTCGATATATAGAACCCACGGCACGCAAGCGAACATGAGAAATGCCAAAATCGTAAAGCACCAGCCTCGCCCCAAACCGTTGAGCATGTAGGTAATGATAGCAGTTGCCGCCGCACCAAACAGGCAGCGCACCAGGTTATTGGCAGCCGCCGCACTGGCCGGCGCCTCGGGAAAGAGATCAACCATGAGCGTTGTAATCATATTGAGCGATGTCGGAATCATCATGCCGATAATGAAGACCATGACCAGTGGGACCGCTACCGAGGTTTCCATTTGCAGCGCCCATCCGTATCCTATCAACGCCGCCGCCCCTACCAGCATGGATGGATAAATGAGCTGCAGTCTGGCCCTTTCGATAGGGAACTTGTCGCCATTCTCTTTGGACTTGAGATCGAATCCCACCTTGTTGGCGATTCTGCGATAGTTCCAATTTTGTGCGTAGCCCTGGACAACCGACGTGACGCAGCAGCCCAATCCATACGGCAGATAGCATAGCCCAACCTGCAAATCATCGTAGTGGTAGATTTCTTTGAGGAGGGTCCCCATTGTGGCGGCGACCAAGATGAAGCACAGGTAAATCACGGCCGCAATCAGCAGAATGCAGCCCATTTCCTTTTCAAACACCATGGTGAGGGTGCTGAGCGGGTTCGGGATGGAGAGCTGGGGTCTCTGCGACGCCGGCATCTCCTCCTTGGGCCTGCGGTCTCTGGAACAGGGCACCAGCGGGCGGTTCCATTTCTGCGCGGCGTAGGAGCCGTTGCCGACGACGTTGCGGCCCGTCTCGGGCGCAAAGAGCACCCAGGGGATCAGAAACGCGGCGACGAAGATGGCGAGGAACCAAAAGATGGAGGGCCAACCGAGCGTCTGCGACAGCACGCCGCCGAGGAACGGCCCCAGCGTCGGGCCGACGTTGATGGCGGCGCCGAGGTAGCCCATGTACTTGCCGCGCGTGGACCGCGGCGCGAGATCGGCCACGACGCCGTAGCCGAGCGCCAGCGTGCCGCTGCTGCCGGCCGCCTGCAGGCACCGCAGGACCATGAGCGTGGCGTAGTCGCGCTGCATCGCGAGCCCAATGTTGGCGCCGAGGAAGACGAGGAAGGAGAGCGCGTAGGCCGGGCGCCGGCCGGCCTTGTCGCCAAAGTCGCCGAGCAGCGTCGGCGCGATGCCCTGAAAGACCATGTACGTCGTCAGCGTCAGGCTGATGAGGCTCAGCGACACGCCCAAGTCGTGCGCGACAGAGTCGAGCGCGGGAAAGTAGATATTGGACGTCATGGGCGACACCATGCTCGCAAACGACACCATTACGGTGATGCCCACCCGCGCCCGCCGCGAGAAGACGGTGTACGGCGCCGACGCCACGCGGGTGAGCTCCGTTGGAGCGCCTGCCAGTACGGAGGAGGGCTGTTGTAGGTAGCCGGCGGCTTCAGTCGCCGGCGCCTGCACCCATGCAGCCTCTGCGTCGTCGTCGTCGTCGTCAATGACTTTTTTGGACGGCGGCCGGCTGGGTTGGGGCGCGCAGGGCGTGTCGGCCGGCAGCCGGTCGGAGGTGGCGCCGGCGTCTGCCGGGCTTTGATTTGGAAGGCCCATTCTGATGTTGATGCACGCTGCGATATTGGCAGCACTGAGTATTATTATAGCATTGGGAGCAAATATGGTATGTTTGTATAAAGCAAGGTGCAAAATACAAAGGCAGCGAAGGATTTGGACTGGTATTAATAAGAGCGATATCGGTTTTCGCCTGCAGCAACATTCTTTGAATTTGTGGGTAGTCCGTAGCCCGGCATCTTATTTCCTTCGGCCGGGCTGCTGGTATTATCGGGGCAATCAGTGGGGGTCCCTGGCACCCGGGCAAAACTTGCCAAATGCCAGGCTTGCGATTTGTCAAAAAAGAAAGGTCGGCAGAGTTTGACCCAAAATTTGCGCATGATTTGTGATTTTTTTGGTAAACGGCGAATGGGTTGTGCTGCCACAGGCGGTGTCGTAAAGTCCAAGCTTGTTAAGAAGGCGACTTGGTGCGAAAGGCTAGGTCATTAGCCTAATGGGTTCTTGTTTGAATGAGCCTGCACATTGTGGTCACAGTTATCAGTCATGGTGGTCAAGACTGGTACTTTAGTTTTTTGGTCCAGGTCAGTCCAATTGTTCATCAAGTCGGGTTCGTTTGAGTGAATCTACAGCTGTCCGAGGGTCTTACCGGGCTGATTACACGTTGAGCCAACTAGCCAAGTCTAAAATGTCATCGAGTTTGAAAGACATAGTCAAGGAAATGTACGCATTCTTCAAGCACAGCAGAGATTATATTTGTGACATAGTTCTTCAGACCCGATAACCAAGGCCTTGTGCAAATCCATCATTTGTTCCTTCCTGCACGTTGCAAAAGTGTGGTAAATGTCTAGCCCTAGGATCAGCAACAGATGCAAACGAATATCACAATGTGACAACCCTGTTAACCTTTTCCACTAAAATACAGCCTCGTGAAACGCCACTAACAATAACTGTTTACCAATGTCGAAGGCCAGCAAGCCTTAGACTCAGTCGCGCAACCTTTTTCGCCTTTGCTAGTTCTTTGACTTTACTGGAGTCGGTGCAATTCTTCTCTTCTTGGGCTCGTTAACATCCTCCTTTTCGCTGTCGGTTGCATCTCTCTTGCTGCCAGTCACTGCATTGCTGGGAGTTTGTGGTGGAGTCGTCATGGGAACGCCAGTCACTTTGCCTGAATTGGTGGCGGCGACGGTTGGCACAGTCCCTGCTATGAGGGTAGGGTTACTGACCACTCCGATAGGTATCGAGGAGGACTGAGTTGCTATAGACGATGTCGAGTTTGATCTCGCCGGCGAGGGCGGCCTCTGTGAGGCGGCACTCACTGAAGCTGGGGGCGACGGCGCCGTGAACGAGCTAGTCGAGTTGCGATTATGATGATGCGAGCCGCTGTGGTAAGGTGACGGAGGAGCAAAAGCCGTCGTGGGCGTAGCGAGGGGGGTATTATGGTTGGTCGCACTGGCATGTATCTTAGCTGGTGGGCCGATTTCGCCCTGATATATGTCTCCCAACTCTCCGGGTGCAAAGGATAGTGTTGAACAAAAGCCATCAGATGACGAGACGAGTAATGTAAGTCCATCATTTGACCTAAGATGTTGTTAGTTGGAGAAAATAGCGGTTGAAACAGTCATTTCATACCAGGCAAGATCAGTAAAGGTCGCGCAATGCAGGTTGCTGACGACACAGATTGGTGTCTTTTGCTGCGTATCATATAACAGAACAGAGTCCTGGGTGGCTACAGCAAGCACCATTCTATACGGCAGCGAGAAGGCTGGCTTGGGACCTGGCGTGGCAGCACTCGTTGCGGCGCCAGTTGGCTTAGCTGGTGTTGACGTAACATCGGGAACAGCAGCAGGTGGCGGCGGCGGTTCCATAACTGGTGCGGGTGACGTTGGTCGCGAAAGAGGCTCCGGCAGCGCTGGAATGTCCTCTTCGGCAGAGGATGTGTCAATGGTGATGTTCTTGGTTGGAAGGGCGGTACGGAGGGTATAGAATAGTGGAGAGCATTTGACGACGACGGACGGCTTCTTGTGGCCCGGGAGGTGCGCGACGGGCGGTCTGTTGATGCCTCCTCTTGTGTAGATATAGACAGTATTTATGACCTCGTATGTGGGCTTTGCATCCTTGTCTGTCTGGTGCTGGTTTTGATATTGGCCAGATGGTGTGAGCAGCAAGCTACCATCGGGGGTGAAGGTGAGACGTCGGAAGAAGGAAGTCAGAGTCTCGTTTGCGTAAAGGCTTGCATTCTTCATGCCAAGTCCGAAAAGAGAAGAGGAGGCATGAGGCTTGGGGGACGCTTCCATGGGCATTACAGCGGGCAGTGGTAACGAAGGCGCTGGGGACGCGGATCGACGAGACGAAAAGGAGGATCGGCGACTGTGGCTAACGACGCTGGGCGGATTCATGGGTAGAGGGAACGAGGTTGGTGTTCCTGGTGCTGACGGGACTGGTGATCCTATGGAAGTATTCGAGTCGACGACGGACAGCTGCGCTCGATGACCAAAGTCGGGAGGGGCAGGGCTGCTGGAGGAAATTCGTCTCGGGGGCAGGTCAGCCTTGATGTGGCTGGCGAGCTTGGGAGGTTTATCCTCGTGGCTAAGGGTGTATTGTCCGTCTTTTGTTTTGAGAGAGTATATATGGACTGATCGGTCGGACGACTGCGTGGCAATGTATTCGTTCAACGGATCCCATGTGACGCCTTGGACGTAATGGCTGTGTTCTGCTATTTGTCGAACGAGTATCCCTGTGCAGTGGCATCAGCATCGGCGGTTCGACAACAGTGGTTGGTTGACGCTGGAAGCGATGTACATACCTGTTGTGGCACTGTAGATTCGAGCTATATTGTCCATGCTCCCGATGATGAAATGGGCGCCATCGGGAGACCAGGCGAGATCGTAGATTTCGGCACCGCTTGAGCGACACATGTGCTTGGCACGCCAGGACTCTTTGTCATCGAGACCATCAGACCCAAAGTTTGATGAATTCAGCTCACTGGGGACCCAGAGAATGACGTTTCCATCGTCGCCGGCAGATGCAAGCAGTTCGCCTGTGAGGGGGGAGACACGGTTAGTAACGCCGTTTGGCAGGGAGAAGAGGGCGTGCAGGCGCTGTTTGGGAGCTGCAATGTACCTCGGGGTGCCCAGCGGACAACATTGACGGCCTGATTGTGCTTGGAGAGTGTTGAAAGGTATTCGACCTTGCGATCGGTACCGTTGGCGTCGAGTTTCCAGATGCGAACGTGGTTATCACCACCAGCAGTAGCCAGACGACCCTTGCCACCAGGCTCGAAGTGAGCCGAGTAGACGGGGGCGTTTTGCTCATGCCAATTGATGATGAGGGGTGTGGCCTTCATCTTGACGACAGGATGCTATGAAGGCCCTGTCGTGGGTGACATGAAGGGGAGGTCGGGATCGATGGACAGGACGCTTGATGGAAGCAAGTCAAGGCTGCGAACGACGTGGGACGAGGTGACGGCCGAGAAACGACGCGGCGAAACGAGAGTGTGGCTGTCGTGGCTTGGATTTTCGGCGGTTGCAACGCGTGATTTGTAGAAGAAGAAAAAGTTGGCAGTGACGACGACGAAATGGCTGGGTCCGGGAAGATGGCAATGGGATCAAGGGCATTAAGTATGGTAGAGACGGAAGCGCAGCAGGACTGCGGGTAATAGAGGACGTAACGTCAATATCGCAGCGCCGAATTGGCCCTGTTTCACCAACGTGCAGTGCTCGGTTTGGTGTTGGGTTGGCGAGCTGTTAGTGGTGTGAGCAGGCACGTTGTGGCACGTCTGTCACGGTCGGCGGCACGTCTAACTAGTCCCACTGCAGGTACCTAGGTACCTGTGAGCCTGGTTGGTGGTGAGTGGTGACATGGTGGCTGTGGCTGGTGATTTGTGCTGACTTGCGCTACTAGATTAGCTGTGAGCCGCCATTGAACAGCGACCAGAAACACGCCCACAGTGACAGTGGAGGAACCTCGTCTCTGCATCACCATGGACCACACAAGTGCATTGTTGGCTGAGCACGATAACCACCTTTGCGTCTGCATTACTTCATGCTGCTTATCGCCTTGGTTCATCAGGTACACGTGTACTGTGCCTGTTCCTTGTAGTCCGTACTCGCCCGTCACCTAACTTCCTCTTACGCGTCAGCCGTGGCAAAGTTATAGGAACCACTCTGTCTCTTAACCATGGCTACTAACGATTAGACATGGCATGCTTCAATTTGATCATCGCTATTGAATTGATGATTCTCTTGTCATTAGGAGTCCGCGTGAGGGGTTGGAATTACTGACTAGTTGTGCCTGTCTCGGCCAAGCACGCGCATACACAAAAGAAAGGCTACGCGAACACAACACAAAGCAGCATAATAAAGCCCAGCTTGCATAAAAGCCCAGTCAAGAACATAGTAGAGTCAACATATATACTTGGTAGCCGTACAAATATAGCGGCATTGTTTGCACACAACAAGATCGTCACTGTCTATACTCGCATGACGCGTCCAGGGTAAGCGCGTAAAGAGCTTGCATCAGGGCGCGTCACGTCCCGAAACCGAGCAACAAGGACAACTTCCCAGGCTGCAAAAAGAAAACAAAGCTAGTATATCGAGGAACTGTAACCCACCACCGATAGTCTCTTTGATAGACTCCAAGGCCATAGCTTTCTGGCTGAGAGATAGTCCTTATTAGGCACTCGTCTGGGGCTGACACTCACGAGGCAGTAAGACAAATCGATCGCCGAGAAAGGTCTAGTCCAACAAATAATACATAAATTACTAAGGGGTACGGCGTGTTGCTTGATGAACAACGGAGCGTCTAATTACAGTTGACCTTATGTAGTTACGAGGTAGCCTTGGGGAACGAGAGGCGTGCACATCTACAATAAAAAGACACTATTCGGCAAGCTTCTCCCAGGTACATTTGATGCCAGAACGTGAGTCACTCACTTTGTAATGTCGTGGCGGTCAAAGGGTCTTTAGCTTACCTGGGTCACCACTAGCGGATGTGAAGGGGTGCAAGCTGTTGATCAGCGAGATAGAACAACCAAGGCCGTGACAAATGCCACCGGTCTATCTCGAAGGGCCGTCCTGACAGGCACGAACAAGCATGCATGATGTTGTCGCCGTGTAACGCTCATTAGCCCGAGGTATGCTAGTAAAGATCATGTCACCAGCAGAAGCTCCGTAAAACACGGTGCCGTGTTCGCAGGCTCAACACCGCACTGGCGCGCCCTTGAGGTTATACAACTTACAGAACGTTGCCATATACGACACCCGAGCCCACGATGCCGCAGGACCCAGCTTCCAAAGCATCACGGGGCTGGAAGCATGCACACGGGTTGGCCGGAGCTTTCTGCCGTACAGGGGCGGGCTGAGTAACTCGCCGAGCCTGATGCAGTCAACCAACTAGCGTATGCACGGCGCATTGCTTGCCACGGCCAAGATTCGAAGGGAAGCGTGCAATGAAGAAGACGGAAGAGATCGCCATATGGTGCTGCTTCACAAGTGAGCTTCAACCAAACAAACAGTGGGTTCGCTGAATGGAGGTTAGTGGGCATTCACAGCGAGATCTGCTCGAACAAAGTTTACTCGGTCCGTAATTGTAAAAGAAGAGAGATGGCTGTAAATACGGACAACGGAGATGGGATACGCACTGATCATCACAAGTGCCAATTGGTGACGCGGTGCACGTACGGATATTCGTATTAGCTCCGATGAGGTGTTTGTGGCCTTGCAAGTAAGATTTCAATACTCTTGCGGTTTAGTAGTTACTCTGGCATGGTTCAATCTGCATTGACAGACTGATCGCAGTAATAAAACTATGCGTAAACGACGATGAAATCTGTGTTGGACATGACCCGGGTACGACTTCCAGCGCTGCCCGTTGTGGTGTGGCGCACTCGCCACGGACAACTTCCTCACAAGCACTCCGGACATGAAAATTACCAAGGACGAGGCTACAGTGATTAGTTGCTATTAGTTACTATTGGTTACTACACGTAGGCTATGGGCGGGCATTTCCAGCTGTGGTCAAGTCTTGGGCCGGCGCAAAATGGAAAACTGGCATGGCAACATGGGTCACCATCTTGCCAGGATTAACAGACGAGACAGGTCGTCTGGGTCGCAAGCCATGATGATCCTGGTTTCTTACATGGGGGTATTTTTTTGTTTCCAGAGCCGCCGCCACAAGCCAATTGCCCACCGCCCATTGCAAAGGCCCCACGTTTCAACGTTCGTCGCCTGCCTCTTTCAGCATGCCGGCCAACCATAGAGTTTTGCGCGCTTTGGACGAGCTGACTGGTGGCACACAGCTCCTCCGAACCAGTGGCAATACGGTGCCGAGCGTTGCGTTTGGAGATGCTGGGACGAGTCACCAACAATTACATGAGTACAATTGTTAGAGTCATCTGGTATTCTCAGCCGCGAGTGATTGTTGGGAATTTGATAATGCCATACGATTACTCCATATGTATCAGTCAAACGAGCAGAGAGTCGGTCCGCTGCGGGATGGCTTGTGCCGTATTCCTTGGCGGCCGCCAGGCAGCATCTTGCGCCTGCATTCTAGCCGATTGCCGTTGCGTCCTGATATATATGCCAAAAGTAGAATCATGTTGCCTCCGTCAATTGAGAATCTGTCATCTGTCGCCCCCGCCATCTCGGACCTGGGGTATCAATCCCTACCTGGACGCCGGAAATCAGAGGAGAAGAGAAGAAAGCTAGGTAGTTAAGAGGCAGGTCATACAGCCGTCCATCTCGACGGTGTCAGACCCATGTCAACCCACCTCCGCCAATTTGACCCAGAGGCAGCCGCGAGCATGAGTACAGAGGGTGGAGCGATGTGAGCCGGGCCTGGTTTGTGTAACTAGTGAAGGGGCTGATGGAAGTTTACCAGACAGCAAGGAATTCTAAAAGGTAATTTCTGTTGATAAGGTGTCGCCGTGTCAAAGAGTCATGGTACTTTGTCTGTCATCTGTGAACGAACTAATAGGTACCTAGTTAGTTGAAAAGTTGTCGCCAGCCTGGTGGTGCTGCCAACTGCCTCCTCCCCGCCGACCCCCACTCTTTTTGGTGACTAACTTTGCCCGCCGGCCGCCAGCGCCGCCAGCCGCATGCATGTATCATGTATGTATTCCCTGCACACAATTAGCTGCAAATCGGTACTTTTTTTGCCCATCGTTTCTTGGCACTTTTGTAGAATAATCATTTAGCTCTGATTTATTTTCTCTCATTTTTTCATTTTTCAATTTTTTTTTTTTTTCATTTTAGTAATTAGACTCGCTCGTTTAACGTCCCCATCTGGCTGCCGGTACGCCGTCTGGCCGTATGACTGACTGACTTTATCCGTTCACCTCAACGCCTGCGGGCCTCGACTCAACCGTAATTATGAACCAGGCTGAGCGGTGCACGTCATAAGACTAACTACCTACCTTACCTGCTCCCCTGCGCAACCCCGGACATTTTTATCATCCGGGTTCTTTCTTTTTCTTTTTTGTCTCTTCCCTAAGAAGTTCTTCCTTTCCGCCATCTGGACGTGCTTCATTTTGGCTGCTCCCCATTGCCATTGCCATCAACCATAGTTAGCATCACCGAGCCCGTTTGTCTTGCTGACGGCCTTGCTTACGACGTAATAGCTCGGACCCGCCGCTGCTACCTTCGGCCTTGCACGTAACCCGACCGCGACCCTGACCGGACCGTAACAAACGACGAAGCGGCTGACCAGCGCCCAATTCTCTTGCTGCGTCGTCCTCGAGAGCCATCACCAGCCCTTCGCCGAGTCTTGCTTCTCGCCTCGTGCGCTTGCATCATGCACCACGACCAGCTATTCACGGCCTCGGCTGCTGGACTAGCTGTTGCAGCTATAACCACACTTCCTGCCTTGTCCGCAATCGTCTCTCAGATCCGATCCCGTGCTCCCAAGGACAATTTCTACCACGACCACGATGGCGTCGCTACCCCCGAGTCCATCGCTTCCTTTTCCAACAAGGCCAGCAAGTTCGCAGTGACATTTCTCGCCGCCTCCACCGCCGCACTGTCAATTGCTCTCGCTATCCTCAATACTACTGTTCCTTCTCACGGAAGCTTGTTCTGGTCCACCTGGCTCACAACCGCTGCTTGGGTGAGTCTACCCTTGGTCCAACCTCAAGACCCTTGAGATGCATCTTTCTTCCTTCATGCTAACTGATCCCCCCTTTCCCATGACTAGATTCTCATCCTGTTGCAAGCTACGTGTATGTGCGCTCACCACAACTTCATCAAAGTCTATGACATCGGCCTCGGTATCTTCCTCGGCTCCCTCGTCAATATTATTGTCGGAACCGTCCAGGCCAACCATGTCGGTCAATACCAGTCTCTCCACAGCGACATCACTCTCATCCTGCGTATCTGCACTCTCGCTTCTGCCGGGCTTCTCGCCATCGCCTCCACACTTATCCCCCGACGCCCCGACGTCTTTTACAATGATGAGCCTGTCGATCGTAACTTTAGCGTTCATGCCCTCAGTAGGTTCACCTGGGGCTGGGGCCGCAAGACTCTTGATCTCGGAGGCAAAAAGGGCGACCTGAAACAGACCGACGTTCCTCGGCCCCCTAGCTACGCTCGATCCAAGAATCTCGTCGAGGCTTGGGAGAGCTTCAAATTTGGTGCCGGCTTGCTTCGCAACCTCATTCGCGTCTATGGTTGGCGCTTCGCCGTCCAGTGGACTGGCACCCTTTTCCGTGTAGCCGTTGGCATGATTCCCTACATCATCCTCCTCAGGCTCATCCAGAAGCTCGAAAATACGCCTCGTGATGAAATGAAATTTGCTGACTTTTGGCCTCACGTTGTTGGTCTCGGACTGTGCGGCATCAGTGAGCAGTGGCTTGACGGCTATTTGAATTGGTATGCCATTGTTGGCATGGGTATCCCCATGTCTGCCCAGCTTTCTGCCCTGGTCTTTGAAAAGTCTCTCCGACGCAAAAATGTCAAGACTGCTGAGAAAAACCGCGACACCGACGAAGACGCCAACAAGGCTGGCGACGATGACGCCAAAAAGGACGATAAAGACAAGCATGACAAGGATGGCAAGGATGGCAAGGACGAAACTGTTCTTCGCTCGCGACAGGCCATTGTCAACCTCGTCGGTGTCGATTCGAGACGCATTGCCGATTTCCTTGCTATGCATTTCATCATCATCAACGCCATTTCCAAGCTGATTCTCTACTCCGTATTCCTCATTCAGCTCATCGGCTACCAGCCATACTTGGCCGGTGTCATCGCATGGGCTATTGTCTTGCCAATCAACATGTACGCCTCCAAGATTTATCTCAAACAAGAGGACAAGCTCATGAAGATTCGTGACGAGAAGCTCGCCATGATCAATGAAGCCCTCCTTGGCATTCGACAGATCAAGTTCTCCGCTCTTGAGAAAGAGTGGTCTGCTCGTATCATGGCCAAGCGTGGGAAGGAGCTCGGCACTATCCGCTACATCTTCGCCATCGATCTTATTCTCTTTACCTGCTGGATTGTCAGCCCCATTCTGCTCGCTGTCGTCTCGTTAGCTGTCTATGCTATTCTGAACGGATCCCTCAAGCCTTCTGTCGCTTTCGTCGCCATTGGTATCTTCAAGAGTCTTGAAATGAGCCTTTCTGTCCTCCCCGAGTTTATCGGTTATGGCCTCGACACCCTCATCTCGATTCGCCGACTTGGAAAGTACCTCGAGGGCCCTGAGATGACCGACATCATCACCCGCGGTCATGATGCTGCTCTCGACAATGCGTCTATCGCCTGGCCCGTTGACGACGAGGTTCCTGAAGACGAGCGATTCGTCCTTCGCGACCTGAATTTGTCATTTCCCCAGGGTGAACTTTCTGTCGTCTCTGGAAAAACTGGCACCGGCAAGAGTCTCTTACTGTCCTCTCTCATCGGTGAAGTTGATCTCCTTGCTGGTAGGGTTATCATGCCAACTGTGCCTGCTTTGGCTGAGCGCAACGACGATAAGGCGCACAAAGGCAATTGGATCCTTCCAGGCACTATCGCGTACGTCAGCCAAAACCCCTGGCTTGAAAATGCCACTCTCCGGGACAACATCATTTTCGGGTTGCCGTACGATGAGGAGCGCTACAACACCGTGATTGAAGTCTGTGCTCTGCGCAAGGATCTTGACATCCTTGAGGACGGCGACCAGACCGAGCTTGGCGCCAATGGTATTAATTTGAGTGGTGGCCAGAAATGGCGCGTGACTTTAGCTCGCTCGGTCTACTCGCGTGCCGAACTTCTGCTCCTGGACGACATCTTCAGCGCTGTCGACGCGCACGTTGGCCGACAAATCTTTGAGAAGTGCATTGACGGCCCAATTTGTCAAGGTCGTACCCGTATTCTCGTCACTCACCATGTTGCTCTTGTCGAGTCCAAGACCAAGTATCTGGTTGAGCTTGGACAGGGCACTGTCCTTCACTCTGGTCTTACTAGTGATCTAGCTGAAGACGGCACTCTCTCTAAAATCCGCAGCCACACCCAAACCGAGGCTGAGATCCAGGCTGACGAAGCTGCCAACGCCGAGACCATGGTCAATTCTGAAGAAGCCTCCGACGCTGAAAATGAACTGCAAAAAGTCCCTTCCAAGGGTGCTAAGAAATTTGTTGAAGACGAAAAAATCGAAAAGGGGTCTGTTAAACATCACGTTTATGCTACTTACATCAACGCCAGTGGTGGTCTTCCTTTCTGGATCGCTTGTGGCTTCTTCTACATTGCTTACGAAGCTGGGAATGTTGGGCGCAACTGGTGGCTACAGATCTGGACTGGAAGAAACGCCGACACACCTGGCAACAACTCAACCACGTCTCTTCATACCTTCTCCTCGCACGGCACAGCTAGTATGTTCTCACTGCAGCATGGCAGCCTCCATGCTTCCGCTGCACCTGTTCACGACAACGACCAGCACTTGAGCTTTTATCTCGGTATCTACGCCGCTATTGCCTTGGCGAGCGGTATCGTTGGCTCCTTGCGTATGTTGTGGGCTTTTACCATGAGTCTCAAGGCCAGCCAGAAGCTCTTTGAACAGATTCTATTCACTGTTGTCCGCACGCCCCTGAGGTGGCTCGATACTGTTCCGGTTGGGCGAGTTCTTAACCGCATGACTGCCGATTTTGATGTCATCGATACCCGCTTGAGCTTTAGTATCAGTTTTTTCATCGGCAGATGTCTTGCTATTGTCGCTGTCTGTGCCGCTTCGACTCTGGTCACTCCTCTTGTTCTGCCCCTCGCCCTACTGCTCATTATAAGCGCCGCTTTTATCGGCAAAAAGTACATGGATGGTGCCCGACCTATGAAACGTCTCGAAAGTAATTCAAAGTCACCCGTCTTTGAGCTGTTCAACACTACCCTATCTGGCGTTTCCACACTGCGTGCTTTCCAGAAGAACAAAGACTACATCAAACGCATGCACTACCATCTTGACACCTGGAATACCAACAAGGTTCACTTTTGGATCTTCAACCGTTGGATGGGTATCAGAATGGCTGCCATCGGCACTGTATTCACTACTTGCGTTGGTATTGTCATCATTCTGACCAAGGCTAACGCTGCCATGGCTGGTTTCGCCATGTCCTTTGCGCTTGATTTTGCCAACACCATTCTTTTTGCCATTCGAGCCTACGCTGGCTTGGAACTTGACATGAACGCTGCTGAGCGCGTCGTGGAGTACTCTGAATTGAAGATGGAACAACAGGGCGGTGTAGAGCCCCCCGCTGCCTGGCCTACGCGCGGCACTATTGAGATGAAGGATGTTGTTGTGGGTTATGCAGAAGGTCTGCCTGCCGTTCTTAAGGGTGTTTCCTTTGCAGTCAAGAACAACGAGCGTGTTGGTGTTATTGGTCGAACCGGTGCGGGAAAGTCTTCTATGACCCTTGCTCTCTTCCGTTTCCTGGAAGCCCGTTCCGGCTCCATCATCATTGACGACGTCGACATTTCCAAGATTGATCTTCATAGCTTGCGCTCGCGGCTTGCGATCATTCCACAAGACCCCGTTCTGTTCTCTGGAACTATTCGTTCCAATCTTGATCCATTCGAGACGTATACGGACGAAGAGCTCCGGGAATGTCTTCAACGTGTCCACCTCATTGACTCGCAACCCGCTACCCCCGCCAACGAACCTGCGTCGTCGTCTAACTCTACCGTCGCCCCGCAAAATACCAACATCTTCCGGGACCTCAATAGCGGCATCTCCGAGTCCGGCGGCAACCTGTCCCAGGGCCAGCGCCAGTTGCTCTGCATTGCTCGCGCTATTGTCTCCCGCCCTAAGATCATGGTCCTCGACGAGGCCACGTCAGCCGTTGACATGGCTACGGATGCGCTGATCCAGCGCAGTATTCGCGAGGAATTCGACAACAGCACCCTGCTCGTCATTGCGCACCGTCTGAGCACCATTGCTGACTTTGACAAGATTCTTGTGCTCAGTGAAGGCACCGTAGCAGAGTACGGCAGCCCCAGAGAGCTTTGGGAGAGAGACGGCAGTATCTTCCGCGACATGTGCGAGCATAGTGGCGAGAAGGACAAGCTAGAGGCTACCATTGTTGGTAAGAAGTAATTGTTCTCTACATGGTGGTAAAACAATCACGCAAAGACTGCATTTTAAACGTTTCTTACGTTTCACATTGTTACTTATATCATATTACTGTATTTGTTTTTTGCTTCTACTGGCTTTCTTGGTGTAGGCCTTTTTTTGTTTTTTTTGGATAGCAGTTGTTTTCGGAGGATGTCTAAAAGTAAACAGGTAGTTGGAATCGAAAATACGACCGAGGGTTGAGGAGGGAAGCTAAACAATAAAATAAACTGGTCCTTCCAGCACTGCAATTTTTTTCTTTGTCCATCGCATAAAAGTTTTCAACAGCGCGAATCAAGTTTTCATGCAATGGTGCCTTGGATTGTTTGTAATGTGACTCATCAAACTTAAAGGGTTTCAAAAGTATTTTTGTATTCGTGTATTTATTATGTGTGGTGTATCCCAGCCATTACAATGCGATAACCATCCCTTGTTATATACATACCGTACTGCGCCGCCGTTGTCACTCTATCTACCGAATATCTCGTAACTGACCGCCAACCCGCCTTCACGAGTCCAAGTCACGCGTTGCCGTGCTAACATTACTAGCATGGGCGAGGAGAAACTTGCAGCAGGTGAGGGTGAGCTTGCAGGCCTTTGTCCAGCCGTCGTCCTGGGCGATGCCGAGGCGGATGCAGACGTCGTCAATTTTGTCGCCGTCGATGCGATACGGGAGGCTTAGCTGGCGGCTAGTGTGAGCGGTCTTGCGGTGGATGTGGTCGCCGAGCTGGCGGACGAGCTCGAGAAAGGCCACCATGGCGTTGTCGAAGCCGCGGTGGAGCAGGCGTAGGCCGAGGGGCAGGTCGCCGCCAGAGCTGTAGAGCTCGAGGACGTTTCGTTTCGGCGCGGCGGGCGGGCGGGACAATGATGATGATGCAGCGCGGGTGTCGACGCGGCTGGCGGCGGGGCTGGAGGCGTCGAAGCGTATAATCTTGGACGTGCTGCCCATGGGCTGTGGCTCATAGCCTTGGAATCGGAACTCGAGCTTGTCGGCGACGGTGACGAGGAGCAGCAGCGCGTGGCCCCAGGCGGCGTTGATCTCAGGCCAGTCGACGGGCTTGCTCGACAGGCGGCCGAGGCGCAGGCCGTTGATGGTGGCGAAGCTGCCGTCGTGGCTGATGCAAAATGTGTCGTTGTAGACGTTGGTGCGCTGCAGCTTCTGCAAAAGCTGCGAGTCGTTGCTGTATTTCGTGTTGACGCTATCCCTCTCGGCCTGAAAGTCGGCCATCCTGGCCGCAAAGGCGTTGCGCTCGCCCCAGAACGCGGCCTCATCTTTGTCGAGCTGCCGCGCCTCGTCCTCAAGCGCGAGAATCTCCTCGTCGAGGGCGTCTTTTTCGGCCTCGAGACGCTGGAGCTCCCGCATGGCGACCGCCCGCTCAACATCGGCCTTGCGCTGCCGCTCCCGCGCGGCCTTGTTGTCAGCCTCGCTGGGCTGCGCGGCGCGCATCTCCTTGAGGTGCGCCACGTAGGCGTCGCGCGTGCGTGCGGCCGCGTCGAGCTTGCGCTGCAGGCCCTCGACGAGCATGTCTGTGCACTCGATGCAGATGGGGTAGTCAATGTCGGAGCGCGCGGTGAGAAGCTCAAAGAGGCGATTCACGCGGCCCATTTCATCCTCGCGCGGGGGGTGTGCGGCGTCGATCGGGCTCGCGGATGATAGCGGCGGCTTGGTCGGGGACTGCGCCGACGCGCGAGGCGAGAGTTGCTGCTTTGGCGACTGTGTACGGTCATGGTGATGGCCGAGCTGTGATTCGGATAGGTATATAAAGGACATGGCCGGGTCTCTCGGGTTACTGCCATGGTGGCGTTTGAACGTCGGCTGGTTGCTTGCGCTTTGCGACGCCGTCTCGTAGAGTGATTTTCGGGCTGCGTCTCGCTCCTCTATTTGCGACTTGGCTGGAAACTGGACGACTGCTTGTTTGGGTGGTTGTGGTGATGCCGAAGCTGGAGATAGACAGGTCAGTCTTTTCGCTCGTTTGCAGAGGCTGATGTTTGCGAGGCAGTGACATACAAACCAAAAGATCGTACGCTGCTGGATTTAGGTCCTGGAGAGAGCCATCCAGCTTGAGAGGCTGGCGGCATTTTTGACAAAACATCCTTTTCTTATGAGGCCGTGTCCATTATGTAGATGCGAGTCATAGACACGGGTTGTTGGCCATGGAGTTGAGCAGTGCAAAGTCTAGAATGACGTTGTCACGAGAGTGTCTACTACCTACAGTGGGTGTAGGTATATTTACGTACCTGGATACCTGGGTGCGTAAATGTACCTAGTGGGGGCGAATGGCACCAAGTCCCCTGGCGTGGGGTACATCACGCTGACCTACAGAATCCCAAGCAGTACCATACAATAGCCTTTGTTCGAAATAAATTTGACGAGACTTGTCATCAGCTCACTACAGCTAGACAACATCTACACAATCCACGCACAAGAACTATTTACATTGGGCAGCGATCCTGCACCTACCCTGGGCCTAATGCGACGCGGTTTAGTGGGCAACACAGGTACCTGCACTCTACGCGTATCCACCGACGGGACGAACGCGGTGGGCCACAAGATACAGCTATGAGGTCTAGTCTATTTACATTGCCAAACGACTGCATCCGCGCGACATTCCCGTTATTTTTTTCCCGAGACGAGACGAGACGCCATTCGCGACATATACAACTCCAGAACTCTCAAAACACGGAAATGTCACACAAAACCACTCTCGATAGTGGAATCTGGCGGACCACATAGCTGTGTTGACCTCTGCCCTGCGGATGGATGGTCATGGAGTACGAGCCTGTGCCAAAGCGGCGGCGTACAGCCTCGCCGCCGCTTCTTCAAGCATCAGATAACCACCTACAGCTTCAGATACTGCCGCCAGACGCAAAGCCACATGTAGGCGAAGACGACAAAGCATATCAGCAGTACTTGGAGCGAGCCTTTGCCGACCCCCGCTTCCGTACAACGCTCGCTCAGATATTCGACAAATACGACGGAAAAGCCGCTCAGTCAGATGAAGTTATTGACCCATCGCTTTGCGTGATACCTACTGGAGGCGGCAATCTAGTTGACCCGGCGATCGATGCGCAGCTTGAAAGTTTGGTGCACACCGACAACCTGCCATACCACCTGGATATGGGGCAATGCGAGCCCCATAACAACTCTACTGACACGGTCGATTACCATCCTGACCGATTGAACGATAATCTTGGCGTCAATGTTCCCGCCCCTGCTAGCTTTATGCCTGGATTTCCTGGCGGCGTGCACCCAGCCTTTATGCAGAGCTGGTATGGCAACGCCTTCCAAGGCCCGGGATCTAGTCCATCGCCATGGGACGGCTTCTCCGGCCAGATTCCGATGCCCAATGGCGCTGCGATGGCAGGTGGCCCTTGGATGGCAACCGACAACTTTGCCTACAACTCAGCGCCTTGGCCCCCCCAGGCAATGCTGCAAATAGATCCCGCATTAGAGATGGCGCCTCCAAGACAAGAGAACCCTTCAAATGAAGCACAAATCGGAGGAGCAATACGAAAGTTCGCGCAAGAGGACGAGAGCACCGACAATTGCCAGCCAGAGATGGAACTGTATTTTGATGCTTTGGGCCGCAAACGACGGCGGCGGCCTCCGCAGCCTCGGTTTTCGAAGAACGGAAAGCGATTAGGTCGACCGCCTAAATCAGCCGAGACACTTGGGGTTTCTGCAGATATCGGCGCTTATGACGGCGAAGGCGAAGGCGAGGACGAAGATACGGGACCACTGGTTGACCTGAAACCTGATAGTGAATTCTGCGATGATGACGACGATACACTCTGGAACGAGCTAGCAGAAGCATTACAGCAAGCGTCGAATGCAACACAAAAGAAAAGAAGAGGCCGCAATGGCACTAAAACGGCACAGAAAGGAGAAACCTCAGCAACTGAGTCGGATGGAGCGGGCGAGATGGAGAAAGACGCTGGCCAAGCCGAGACCATGCTACGAAAGATACAACAGGAGCTCATCGACAGGGCTGTTCGTCGCTCGACCATGGCCAAAGAACACGGCGAGGACACGGACGCCACTGCCGAAGGCCGTAGGCGATCGGGGCGTGATCGAAAACCGGCCAATTTCGGCAAGCAAGTATCCTGGGAAAAGGTCTCCGCGGAGCGACGCACAAGTTATAAAATCAAGATGCATTTGCGAGCATTGTCGGTGCAAGCGCGACGAGAAAGGAAAAAGAAGGAAAAGGAGGAGGCCGAAGCTGCAGCGAAGGAGAGGGAAGAGGCCGAAAAGGCCGAAAAGGTAAGAAAAGAGAAGCAAGAAGCAGAAGAAGAGGCCGCCGCCGCTGCTGCAAAAGCTGCCGCGGATGAAGCGGGCGAGGCAATGCCATCTACGATACCTGATTCTCAGGACTCAGTCACAAGCCTACCAATTCGAACTACGCCGAAAAAGCCACAGTCAAATCAGATTATGCGCCAAACTATGAAAAATCATGTCAACAGCGTGGTACACTTTGAAGAGGATGACGAAGGACTGCCAGACGATGGAGCACCTGCAGCCTTCCCTATCAAGAACTCGGTGTTGGCTTTTAAGAAGCCGGAAGTTCAGGTGCATAACTTTCTGGGAGAAAACTACATGGACACAGTCTATGCTCTTTCTGATGACGAAAGCCCAGCGCTACTTGCGTCCCTGAAGCGGTCTTTGCTAGGCGAGAAGAAGAAGCCATCGCTAGTTCGAGTACCCGTGGCTCGGGCCAGGGAAACTGCCAACGCGACCAAACAATTTTGCTCAAAGGTGGCTAAGCAGACCGTTACCGCCGAGCTCACGGAGCGCCAGGTGACTCCAATCACTCATAGCGACACGGACACAGCAGAAGCTATGCAAGCACCGTCCTGCAACCCGACCGAGCCGGATGAAGCAACAGCACCGCTCATTCCCACTGGGGGGGATTGTGATGATAGCGGAATTGATATCCGAAGCGAACAAGCGTCAAGCGAGCAAGCAGAACGACCGGTGGCAAGGACTGCCGTACCTGCAGAGCTACCTCTCCAAGACCGCAATCTACTTGGGGCTGCAGATATCCTAGACAGCCTTGACGTGATGTCGGAGACTGAAGATACTACTTCTAGCCCCACCAACGATTATTATTTGGCAGATGAGGACATGCACTTAAGCGACCTGGTCTCCCCATCCGCTAACACGGATGAATTGAAGACGGCCGACGAGCCACTGTTCGTTGACGAAGAGCATACGCCTATGTATGGGAGTATGGAAATCTTTAAGGATGTCGCTGCAGACATCCCGCTTGAGAGTGAAGAGGCGGACATGGATCATAACCAGGCAGTGGAGCCAACAACAAATGTGTTTGTACAAAGCACCGTCAAGGACAGACTCTATGGAAAGGGACCCGAGCAAGAGCCGCTCATGACGAACCATGAGTTCACCAATACAGTATCTGTCAGACCAACGCCGGACGCGTTTGGAATTGAAGCGGAGGAAGATCGTTGGCCAATCCCCTCAAATGGCATGCCCATATTGCCGCCGTCACGACACCCATTACCACAGCAAAGCAATCCCAAACGGCCTGAGAATAGGAAGTCAATATCTTCTTTAAACTCGAGAACCTCTTTGCCAAAAGCAACATCTAAGGAACCATCGCCCAGCAACACCAGAGAAGGATCGAGACGGCTATCTTCGAGCTCATCACGAACACCAGCTCTAGACAGTAGAGATAACCATGTTAGGAAAAGCTCGTCATCTTCACGACGTTCTCTCTTATCCCTTATCGGCGGAGGAGAAGACGATGTAGAAACCTTCATCAAGAGGAAGCCTTCTACACCGGCGGCGCCCAAGTCCACTCACGCGGTCGCGTCGGCGTCATCTTCCTCCTTGTCGAGGAAGACAAGCGCATCTTCCCGCAATGGCTCCTCCCGCCGCAAATCGCAGCCACCCTCCTCCTTGACACGCTTGAGTCTGGGTTCCATGTCATCGCGAGACAAGCCACGGTCCAGCAAAGATCGCCAGGAAGCAAAAGAACGCAAAAGAAAGTCTACAGGCACAGCTTCTAGCACAACCGCCCCGGCGGAACAGCAAGGCACTTGCGGCGTTGACGGGTATACTTGTGGGCGGGACTTTTGTTTTACCTGTTTATAAGACAAAATTTACAGCTTGGACAGCCATACGGCCCATGATCAACTACTGTTTTTTGTATGGGTTTCACTACGGAAAGCCGGCGCGTTTTGGATTGCATACATTTTAATATCTTGCCTTTTTTTTTTTGTTCGCCTATATAATGGAACACACAAAATTCGGGACTGACCATGCATCCCGAGTATCACACAAGTATTAGAAGACGATTGAGCGTTGGTGTATGCAAAATGTTTTGATATTTTTATTAGAAATTTTCGCTGTCGTAAGAAGAAGTTCATGACCAGAAAAAGGAACGAACAAACCAAGAAAACAAAAACCCGAAAGCCAAGAGATTAGCGGGGAAAAAGAAATAGAAAAGGAAGCCAAACCAGAGACCGCGGACAGCAAAATAAAAAAGAAAAAAGAAAAAACACAAGGCAGGGCATAATGAGGACCGTAAAAAATTGCGTCTGAAATGATAAGAGCCACTGCGAAAGAAAGAGAGCTCTCTTCATCAACCTTCGTTTTCCTTGTCCTACTATATTCTTCTGCCATGCCCCAAAGCAGTGTAAAAATAACAAACTCGGCCATAATTCCCCTGATTCCCGCCAACGCCCGGAAAACAAGACCAAGAAAAAAAAACCGAAACGAGGGTTTTGCATAGCCTGACGGCCGGGTGAGCGCTCTGTCGTGAAAACGGCCATCCAGGTACAGGGTACGCAGCTCTTCCTGTTTCCGCCGCCATCTTGCGTGTTCGTTTGTTCTATATTTGTGACTCAGTCTGCCCGCCAAAGTGAGAAACTCCGGTATTTTGCTTGTCTGCCTTTTTTACTGCCAGTTTGTCCATGGTATACACGCTAATCTGCACATCCGTCTTGAAGGGCCGATGTTGACTTTTTTCTGTTTTTTTTTGTTATGTGCTCGTGTTGAGGAATGCATGGAAAATCCGTCGGTCTCACACTGTCTCTCTGCGTGGTTCTGTGAGGGCACAGGAGGAGGGGTATCGTGGGTAATAGAAGAGATTGGTTACCTTAGCCTCCTAGCCGGTGATGAGCTAGTTGTGTGAGGCCAAAGTCCAGGTCTCCCTCCAGATGAACGGCATACGCTCAGGTGAATACCACTGGATTGCCCTCATAAAGGGGCAGCGGAGCGCGCTTCGCTCAAGAGGTCTTGTACGACCCGTCGCTGTTTGCGTTGGCGAGGTTTTGCTTGAAGACTTCAGGATCGCGGACGGGGTCAAAGTAGGCGTGACCTTGAGCCTCTTTGGCGGTCAGACGTTCTTGGTGATCGTAGCGTAGTAGCTTGTCGAGGAAGTCAATGGCCTCGTTGGACACGAAGCGCTGGTTTTCCGAGGTGACGAAGCTGTGCCAGGGTTTCTTCTGGAAGCGGCCGAGGATGTCGTCGTATTGGGCGTCGAGCTCAATCTCGTACTTGTCGAGATACTCAAAGAGCGCGTCAGTGCCGAGAACCTTGGCGATTTTGACGAGCTGGTCGGTGTTGCTCTGGCCGTGGAAGAAGGGCTCTTTGCGGAAGATCATGGACGCAAACATGGCCCCAAGACTCCACATATCAAGACTGTAGTCATACTCCTGGAAGTCGACTAGCAGTTCCGGACCCTTGAAGTAGCGGGATGCGACTCGCACGTTATACTCGGTCGAAGGATGGTAGAACTCGGCAAGACCCCAGTCGATAAGACGGAGCTGAACGTAGCGTTAGTATAAAAGGCGCGATTATTCAGATTGCGCATTACGAGCGAGCGTACCTTGCGGTTTTCGTGATCGATCATAACATTGTGTGGCTTGACATCGCGATGCATGATTCCCTTGCTATGACAGAAATCTAAAGCTTTGAGGAGCTCAAGAATATAGTAGCGGACATCGAGGTCGTTGAACTTGGGGTATAAATTACGGAAGTCGGTATTGTTGACATATTCGAAGATGAGGGAGGGCGTTTTGCTCTGGTGGTAGCAGCAGCTTGGTTAACCTCGCAAGGCAAGAGGATTGGATTGGCCGGCCGAACGAGGCCTGCTTGTGGGAGCTCACCTGCGAATCGCGCACAACATCAAGCAGCGCAACGACATTGGGTCCACCGGCAAGATTCTGAAGAATCTTGATCTCTCGCTTAATCTTCTTCTTCTTAACAGGCTTCAGGACCTTGATAACACATTTCTGGTAGTTGACAATGTTGATGCCCTCAAAAACTTCCGAGTACTTTCCGCGGCCTAGATGAGGAAAAAGGGGAAAAAGAGTTAGCACCAGTCGCAATTCGAGAGATTGCGCGTCGTCTCAGTTCACGCGGGGTTTAAATTTTCGCGGTTTTTCTTGACTTGAGCTGATGGAAGGGGGAGGGGGTCGGTGGCTGCGTACCAATCTTGCGGACGACCTCGTAGTTTTCCAGGACTCCCCAACCTACGATATTGAGTTAGCACAAGAGCTCCCGAAATGATGTCGGCCTGAGCCGCAGCGCTGTGCAACGTACTGATGTTGACCGAGTCGTAGTCCCAGTAGCTGCGGGGCATGTTGGAGTTGACATCTGCGTAGACGCGCGCCATCGTGGGCGAGGAAGGCGGGCGCAGGGCGGCGCGACGCGATGCAAAGGAAAAGGATCGGTGAAGGAGTGCAATGGCACGAGGAGACGACGGCGGACAGTCGAGGAGCAGCGGCGGGATGGGCGAGGCCGTATTTCAGCCAAAGGGCACCGAGAGTGTTGACGCTGGGTTGCTATGGACGGGGTCTGGAAGGCGGGCAAAATCAGGATTAGCGGGTGGGTGGGTGGTGGTGGTGGTGGTGGCATGCGAAGAAGGCCGGAGCCGGCTACTCCCCAACCTGAGTGGAGGCCGACTTTGCACGCCTCACAAAATAACATGCACGTTCAATAGAAAAAATAAGAGAAGAAAAAAAAAGTGTCCGAAATCCACGAGTCAATTATCCATCGTTTTAACTATAGGTACAATCATAAACAACTCTCCAGCTGACGGAATCAAATCATCCATCCATCTCCATTGTCGGCCATCCCGAAAATATCAAATAAGGCCTAATAAAACTTCAAGTACCATGTTAGCGCAGATTCTCTCTCATCAAATCCAACAAAAGTAGCCAACATTTCTCTGGCGTCAGAGAGAAGATTAATGTCTCGTCCTCTTAGCATCCTCAAGCCTCACCATTGACGGTAGCCATGGTTCCTAGGCCCTCGACACTAATCTGACTAAGGATGACGATACAAAGGTTTTCATCATACGCCGTTTGCTCAATAAAAGCGAACAAGTCAAGCAGAAAGAAAATTCGCCTTACCTTTGTAAACCCATGGGTATCTTGAAACGCCATCTTGCTTCATTAATCATAATCAAGAGAGTCCAGCCCAGCCTCCACAACGTCCCACGTTCGTTTTCGCAAATCAGGTTTGGGTTCTCGCCTGGCTTGCTTGCTCCATTTCTTCTTGCCCTTCTTTCCGTCTCGTGGCTTGTCCGTGGCCGTTATAGCAGGCTGTCCATTGCCAATTTCTTGCTCTTCCGATGAGTTTCCCGACTGAAGCCGCTTCGAGCTTCTTTCCCTGGTGCGTTCGAGCTCCCGAAGCTCTGAATGGCGGAATATTTCGATTTGTTCGTCTGTCAATGTCCGTTTGACTCCATCCTCATAGTAACCTAAGTCATCCTCTTCTTCCCAGGACTCTCCAGCCTCGCCATCGAAACCAGGAACGCGAGGATCCGGCGAGACAAAGTCCTGCTGGAAGCTACTCACTGCGCCGCTGGAGAAGTGAGAATCGTGAAATGCAGCTAGCTCATCCTGCTGAGAGTTAGTACATCTCATCGGGGCGTAGAAAAAAAACCAGAATCTCACAGGTACAATATTTGGAACTTTGAATGCCTGATTCTGGTGCACATCATGACTTGGCATCCTTTCGGCCATCCACACATTCGTGGTTGTATGTTAAAAGGAGCCAGCCACGAGGCAAAGTTCAGGTTCCAGGCAGCGACATCTGTCACGTGCCCCACTCTACGGCAGCCTATAGGTGAGTTGTCGCCAAAACCGATTTTGCATTGTTGTATCGGGGTTTACGCACTAGGCATACACCGAGAGCGTGTATAATTTTTTTTCAGTATATCAATATTTCTGTTTAAGTGCTTAGAACCAGCCAGCCAG